>NC_064306.1:38155886-38458604 GCF_023373825.1 Bactrocera dorsalis
CGAAATGGCCCAGTCAATTGGCCGCCTTGGACGTGCGATTTGACGCCGTTAGGCTAATTTCTGTGGAACTACGTCAAGTCTATGCTCTATGCCAGCAAGCCAGCGAAGATTGAAGAACTTCGTACGAAGATCAAAAGTGAAATTGCGGCCGATTTATGCTTGAAATCTGTTGAAAATTGGGTTCAGCGTCTGGAATTCTGCAAGCGAAATCGAGTTCCATACTAATGGTATCGAATGTACTTTCACAGGAATGAAGAATTTCATTGATATCCCAAACCGTTATTGATTTATTTAAAATCAAGTTTTGTAGCGCTCTTATTCAAAAACCCGTTATAATTTTGAGCGTAATTTGTCAATCTAGAACTACTACACTTTACTCGTATTACTTGACTCTAGTCTTATTTTTACTTTTCTGTCTTTATCACAATTTTCATATGAAAGTTTTCTTTTTCAATTAATGTACAAGGGCAGGTCGATATCAATGACTACATCAGCTGATATTCATCATTACAATACCGGTTTGTTTCTTTTTTAATATCAGACATACGAGTATAAGTATGTTGGTGGAGTGGCAAAATTTTGCATTCTTTTAGAAGATCCTGACACAGTTAGTGATTATATGGTGTTCTTAGTGTCCTGTGAGCACTCCTACCAAAGCTCTTGAAACTTGAGCTCTTATGTCCGTCCTTTTGAGTTTTAATAGTCGGCATTGTGGCCCATATTTCATTCATGCCACGATTGCCTGGTTGTTGAGCAAGTAAATGATTGACTCCACCGAGACTCAGCTAATGATTGAGGGTGCAAAGTAGCTGCACTAGAGGTCTATCCTATCTATAGATAGCCTATTTCGCAGCCGAAATGGTCTAAGTTATTTGTACCATAAAAATATTACTGAAACGATAAGTCCATTAATCGAAGTCGATTGAAAATTTGTAGTTTCCGGGGAATACTATGATGTTGACGAGCGAATATCATAGCTAGCAATCTTCCTCATTTTTTCCGAGTTTTACGATGTGCAAAATATAAATTAATGTTCTACCGGTCGTTAGATAGGTATAGGTTATAGCACACTTAGCTTGGCTAGTACGGCCAGCTTATGTGAGTAATTCCCCTAAACAACTTGATATTTCATTGTTAGGAAATTTGTAATTAACATACTTGAGACTACTAAATGCAAAAGTAGAACAACGAATAAGCTATATGAGCAAGCGATTTTAAAATAAAACTCGACAAGTTGATTAAACTCATTAACCGGCACTTAGACACCGGATATAATACATTTATTAACATTTGTTTAGAGAAAAATCCCCCAAATGACAACGAAAAATCGGTAGATGAAAGAAAAAATTCCAAACAAATTAGCTGAATAAAGCATATAAATAGTAATTAAAAACATTTAGTATTTGCCTAGCTTACTCATTAATGAAAACACAATATTTATTTATTTGTTTGTCTACGCAATAGGTGGATGCCGGCGCCGACTTCATAGTCACACAAATTTGCTTCTCGCCCGAGTCCATTATAAGTTTTGTGCAGAAATGTCGCAAAATCGGCATCACAGTGCCGATCATTGTCGGCGTTATTGTGCCGGATAACATGCGGATCTTGCAGTTCATAATGAACATCGTGAAGGCGGTGATTCCCGAAGAGCAGTTGAGTAAATATAAGGAACTGGAAGAAGATCGCAAGGCGTTTAAGGCGTATGCGGTGGAGAATGCGGTGCGCACGGTGCAGATGTTGTTGGATAGTAATTTGGATGTTTATGGTTTTCAATTCTTTACCATGAATCGCTTGAAGAGTGTGCAGCAAGTGATACAACAAATTCTTAATATGAATCAGACACAAAGTACTTAACTAATTTAAGTTATTTGTATTAGCACAATTTAAACAATTTTTAATAAGACTGTAAATAGTAAATTATAGTGAATATAGAAAATTGTATATAAATATTGTAAAGTTCCTTGAACTAGTAAAAAATGAGCAGTAGATAATTTTTACTAACACATTTAAATATGGTAAGCCATATGTGATGAAGTTTGTAACAGCTAGAAGAGTATGAAGGAGACCCAGAAAGTCCCCGGAAATTGCAAATAAAACGCAAAATATTTAATTATTCAACAATATTTATTTTGTCGCCTTCAAAGTAATCCCCACCAAATGAAATACACTTATGACAATGAATTTTCCAGTCTACGAAACACTTTTGGCCTTCAGCTCCTTCAGCGAACGGAGCGGCAATTTCAGTCCATGATTTGGTCTTCCACAATTCCGACCGTTTTTGAGAGATTTTCTCACGCAAACGCCTCAATAACGCCAAATAGAACTTTTTATTGACCGCCTGTCGCTCCAGAACAAATTCATGATGCACCAAACCACGAATATCGAAAAAACAATGAGCAATCAGCCCTATCACGCAATCCATCGTAGAGTGTTTTTTCGGGAAAGTTACGAAACTGCTATCATGCAATTCGAACAGTTCCGAAAGTAAGTTCGAAATTCGTAGAGTTGCGATCACTGAATTCACTCGGAACGGAAAATTTTTAAGTTTAGCGGAATTTTTGTACGACAGGTTTGTGCTAACGGAGAAATAAATTTCCATATGTGAGAGTCATGATTGCTGCCAGGAAACTGAACATTGACATAACCTATTTTCATTTTATTGTCACATAACTGCAAAACATTGATTAAGATGTTTGAAATGCGAATTTGTCACCAAACTTACAATCATGGCATTGATACTAAAGTATCCTTTGCGTTTATAATAGAGAAACTTATCTTTAGTTGGGGCAACGATTTTAATATGTGTCCCGTCTACACATAAAATCGCGCCTGGAAATCCATATTTCTGAAAAAAATCCTTTTTCGCTTCCCTTTTTTCAACATCACTTAAATCGAAGTTTATCCACTGAGGGCATAAATGAGACTGAAGCAATCCCAATACTTATTTTAAGATGCAACAAAATGTTGACTGAGCCATTGGAATTCGATACCCACTCCATGCTGATAGCCTCCTTCAGCTAAAAACCGTAAAACTGAAGACAATCGATGAAGTAAAGATATAGACGACGATCTTGAAGAACTTGCATTCCTCTCTAGAACATCGAGGACATACGTAAAGGCCGCCTAAAATTTAACAATGAATTTTTATGGATTTATGAACTGTACATTGTTTCGTCCACATCGAAAGGGTTACTCCTGTCCCTCAGTGATTTTCGGTGAATTTTTATATCACGCCGACTTCTCTCACGTTCCTCAAGCAACATAAATGAAAACGTTAGCGAATACATATTTTTTGTTCGTAAAATCAATTTGGATATAAACGTTTCCACTTTTATTAATCCTAATTTTTATTTTTTCTTCTACACAGCTGATTTCGACATGTCAAAATTCAAAATTAAGTCTGACAACAAAAGTTTCGAATTCACATGAATTCAATGATAGCAAATTGTTCGTATTCGTAGCGGACATTCGTATTCGTAGCTTTGCTACGATGGATTGCGTGATAGGGCTGAATGAGTTTCTGGTTTCAGCTAGTATTTTCCCTCTACGAGGTATGACAATTAAGTGATGAGACTGATTCCATAAAAACCGTATATTTGAAAATTATTCTACAACTCTGCCATCCCCTTCAAAGTAGTCCCCTTGGACAGCTATACAGCGATTCCAACGCGTTTTCCATACTTTGTAACATTTCTGGAACGCTTCGACTGGGATGTCTGCGAGTACCCTCGTCACGGCCGCCTGGATGTCCGTAATCGACTCAAAATGGGTTCCTTTGACCATCGATTTTGTTTTAGGAAACAAAAAAAGTCACAGGGTGACATGTCGGGCGAATAAGGCGCTCGCTGCAACACGGCGACTCCTTTAGAGGCCAAATACTGGGACACGCTGAGGGCGGTGTGGCACGGCGCGTTGTCGTGATGAAGGATCCAGTTACGAGCGATGTCTGGGCGCACCCTGTTGACTCGTTTTCGCAATCTTTCGAGTACTTGGCAATAGTAGACTTGATTCACAGTTTTCCCCGGTGGAACGAATTCTTTGTGAACGATTCCACGGCTATCAAAAAAGTCAATAATCATCGTTTTCACCTTCGACTGGTCTCCCACTCCGCGCCACGTCTTCCACGCTTTCACGCCCCTCCTTAAACTCTTTGTGCCATCGAAACACCTGGGCACGACTAAGAGCACTATCACCATACACTCTTACAATTTTAGCGTACGTTTCCGAAGCTGTTTCGCCCAATCTGGCACAAAATTTTATCGCGACGCGTTGCTCTTGATTTCGTTTTTCCATTTTCGTGACGAGCACTACAAACACACGTCTACTCAACTTGACGCAGCAGGCGAACTAAACAAGCTAGAGCGATGGAGTGGGGAGGGATACCGGAAAAAGAGGTCACAAGTTTACACAAGCGCGGCAATAAAATCAGTCTCATTACTTAATTGTCAAACCTCGTATTCCGATGTTTGTTGACTTTTTTCCATGTCAAACTCATAAATCGGCAGTTATAATTGCTCTCCATGAATGTGGGAACGGAAACGGAATTCGTTCGATCAAGCATGTCCAACGAGACCTGTTTACGGTACTCTTTGTGAAAAAAAATTAGCTTTATCGGGACGAGGCGAGCAACAATGCGTTTTGTACTCAAAATATCCATAAAAATCTCCTGCCATCTCTTTAACATTTGTCTGACGATTTTCAATTACCATATCCTAAACTTTTTTAAGATTTTCATCAGTTGAAGAGGTCAAAAGTCGTCCAAAACGAGGCATGTCTTTGACCGTCTTTGTCGGAAATTGGTTGCTTGTTTTTGTGGAAAAACTGGACATCTCGTAACCATACTACTAGAATAAACAAAGTATGGTAAATTCTGACTGATACGTAGACATTCATTTGTCAGTTGTCTTTCAAGAAATCGTGAAAATCAACGAAAACCAAAATCTCCAAACTTTTCTCGCAATAATTCGGTTGTTGCACGTGCTATGTGGTACGTAGCACCGTCTTGTTGGAACCAGATGATTTTAAGATCAACTTCTTCCAATTGAGGCCACAAAAAGTTGGTTATCAACGATCTATGATGCTCTCCATTGACATTAACGATGTCACTAGCTTCATTTCGACAGAAATACGGATCGATGATTCTATCAGACCAAAAACCACAACAAAATGTCAATTTAGGTGAATGTTAGGATTGTTCAAGATTAATTTGTGAATTTTCTTCGCACCAGAATCTACAGTTATGTTTTTTTACAGCAATTTTTAGATGAAAATGAGCCTTTTCGAGGAAACTGATTTTCTTAAAAAAAATCGTTACCAGTTTCAAGTTGTTCCAAAGCAAAATCAGCAAAACCACGACGTTTACGGTAGTCCAATGGCTTAAGTTTTGAGGGGGAGAACAATTTTACACAGACGCAAGCCCAAATCCTTTCATAAAATCCGCCAGGTTGTGATTTGAGTCAGTCCTAAGTTCTTGAGAACGTCTTGGAATTGACAAATTGCGGTCTTCAGCAACACTTGCTTGAACGGCAGCAATATTTTCATTACTTCGAGCGGTTCTTTGTCGTATTGGCACTTGAACATTTTATAAAGAAAACGTCTGCTCGAAATTTTTAACAATTCGACGAATAGTGAGTACTGGTGGACGATTATTACGACCATATATATGTATATTTCCATGATGAATTTATAAACATTACTATTCATAATGAAAATTACAGAACATAACATATAGACAAATCATATCATCTCTATTGAAAAACCCGTTATATATTCATTATTGAGATAATATGAACTAATTAAATTATTACATCAAATTGTATTTGACTGAGTATGCATGTAATTATAATTAGCTACTGCAAAACTTGAATTACTCGCCCAGCATTTACATGGTGCATTCCAAAGTAAACGGGACTTTTTGAATCTAGCACCCCTTGGTGGCGCCATCTATGTATATGTCGACTGGTGCGTTAGAATCTGTTATCTTTATCGATTGTCCAGTGGGAATTGTATGACATTTCATCGATTGGAAGTGAAGTTATTGCATTTAAGTGTCAGTATGTGTGTGTCATCGGTGCGAAAATGAGCTTCGAATAAAGAGCCAACATTAAATTACGTTTTAAAATTGGTCAAACTTTTACCGAAACGTTTGAATTGATAAAACAAGTTTATGACAATGATGGCCTAACCCATAGTAGAGTGCACGAGTGGTTTCAACGTTTTCAAAGTGCTCGTGAGGACATAAATGACGATAAACAAGTGGTCCAATCAAAATCCGTGATCACCGGAAATTCTATCGCAACTGTGCGTGAATTCATCAAAAATCAGTCGAAATCATCATGGAAATTCATGAAAATTGAGATGAACATCCCCAAAACCTCGATTTATCGCATTTTTACCCAACATTTGGGCTTACGAAAGGTGTGTGCACGGTTTGTTCCGCCCAAATTAACTGACGGTCAAAAATTGCTCAGAATCCAAGATTCGAAGGACGATTATTTGACTAAAAATCACATTTTAACCATTAATACTCCTCGTATTCACTTGATATAGCACCGTGCGACTTCTTCTTTTTCGGAAATATGCATTTGTCCATGAAAGAAAAGCGTTATGCAGACGTAGAGGCCATTCAAAAGGCTTGCACCGGCATACTGGCCGACGAGTTAAAACACTTGTTCAACATGCTTTTGGACCGTGCAAAAAGATGTTTAGAAGCAAAAGGAGACTATTTTGAATAAAATAAATTGATTTTGCCGAAAAAAACCATTTGTTCTGTTTTTTTTTTAAGTCCTGTTTACTTTGGAACGCACCTTGTATTGTATTAATGAATTTTTAGTTTGTACTGTATCGAATGGTTGTTGTCTTCGGTGAAATGAATGAAATCGACCGTAATTTTTTTTCTGCAACCAAAGAGCACGCAAATAAATAAAGATATTTATTTTAACTAATATATTAGGCGTTGTAAAAAGAAATTCATTAAATTTTAAGTACGTGACTTTAGAAATCGGTATTTCAGGTTGTACGAGTATAAGTGCGAACGGGTTACGCTATAAAGACCTCAACTATCGAAGCTGTAACGACTTGCCTTCACCTGCGCGTCGTGTGCAATGCGTACGTGCTAGATGGCAGCATTTGAAAACATGCTGGAACTCACATCGCTACATCCAGTAGTCAATCAAACAAGCAAACACTGCTTCAAATGAAAGTAGAAGGATTTGGCAGAGGAACAGTAGTCTCGTCCTCATAAATGAAGGCCCTAAGTGTTGAAATAACACTGCTTCTTCTTCCAGGGGACCAAGAGGGTGAGGTAAACTTCATTAAGAAGTGCAAAGTTGCCCTTAGTAGTAATGCTGCATGGAATGATTCCACTCTCGACCCTGCTTAGAGATAGCACAAAGGTAATTGGTGCGGGAGTCGCAGATCCACCTCCCAAACTATCCATACCAAACGGAGGTTTTCTGACCATATTCCAAGCAGAAGTCTCAGTTTTAAGTCAGTGTGTAGAGCTTAATCTCCAACACAACTATCACAACGAAAGTATCGCCATACTCAGCGTCAGTCGGACGGGCCTTAAAGCGATCTCTGCTTATGAGATTAAATCGAAGAACGGCTGAATAGCTTATAAGTTCGTAACGAATTGCACCTTATTGGTTGTCCGGTCTCAAGGGTATAACCGGGAATGAACTCCAGCATCCACCAAAATGCAGGAACTGAAACTGTTTATAGCAGTTGGTCCTCATACCATAAAGGAACTGGTACGTAAGGAAGTTAGAGCAGGCAGAGAGAAGTATTGGCAAAAACTTTAAGACCTGCGTCAGGACAAGTTGCTAGTGGGTGGTTATAACCTTAGCAGGTTTAAAAATGTAATCAAATTCCCAAGGGATAAATTCCGGCTACTTACCGCATTCTCACTGGCTATTGTAAGCTTAAGAACCACTTATTTTACAAGGACCTAGCCTCTGGGGCAATTGCCGGTTCTGGAACATGGAGCCGGAAACTCCAGAACACATAGCATGCACAGCAGTCTGCAGGCGCAGGATAAAGACCCTTGGATAAATGTTTCCTAAGTGGGATCACATCGCCTCAATAGCAACTAGCAGAATATTGGAATTCGTCAATGTGCTGGCGATTTGTGAGTTGTTGTTATTTAGGGGAGGGCACAATAGATTTTAAGTCCAAACGTTAAAAAAATACGATTTCGTACTAAAAAACTTTTTCGACAGTTTTCTGATAGTGTGAACACGCGTCAAAAATGAACACTAGCAAAGAATATATATAATATTTAACAATTTTATTCCATAAAGGCTAAAATGTTCTCTTTTCGTTATTTTGAAAATATCAAAAAAAAACCCCCAAATCCCGAATTTCGATCTGCGAATCGCAACAAAACCTTTTACTACTCCCTACTTCTGAAGGAAACGGTTATTGGTGATGAAAACTGGGTCATTTATGACAACGTCAGGCGAAAACGGCCTTGGTCCAATTACGGCGAAAAGCTCAATCTGGTGCTTCAGCGATGGTTAGTAGTGATTGTGAGTAGGTTTTCGTACAGGTGTTTGTTGCTGCTGGCAGGGGATCATCTACTGCTGCTCCTCTACGTCAAACTTTTAATACGGACTTGTACGAGTTGACCAGTTTTGGCCAATGGAAGATGAATTGTGTTGCATCAGGACATCGTAGGTCACACTTATCGACACTGAATTGTCAAAAGCTCCGGAAGCATGGTTGAGGGATTTCTATAGTTCAGAATCACCACACATCACGTTCTAATGCCCATCTACTGATATTTGACTTCTAACGAGTGATCCAAGTAGAGGTTCAGTATTGTTTGGCATTTCATCACGGAAAGGTTCACGCCTCTGGCTGAATGGAGATATAAACAAGCGAAATTGCAGCATTTGGGATGAAGAGCAACCTCAACAGATTAAAGAGCTGTCATTTCATCCAGAAAAAAAACAGTTTGGTTGTGTGGTTTGTGGCCGGTGGAATCATCGGTCCATATTTCTTCAAAAATGATGCCGGACCATGATAACCGACTATTTGAAATTGAAGCTCGTGATCTTGGCGACATTTGGTTTAAACAAGACTTCGCACACATTGCATCAATCTATGGATTTATTGAGACAGAGCGGATAATTTCACATTTTGGGCCGCTTGATTGGCCACCAAAATCTTGTGATATCACGCCTTTAGACTTTTTCCTGTGTGGATATGTAAAGTCTAAGATTTATGCAGACAATCCCCCTTCGATTCAAGTCTCGGAGCAAAACATCAGACGTGTCATTCGCCAGTTACCAGTCGAAATGTTCGAACGAGTCAATGAAAATTGGACCCAACGGACGGACCATCTGAGACATAGCCGCGGCCAAAATTGAAAAAAATAATCTTCAAAGAATAAATGCTAAATAATGTTTTATAGAATGATAATAAACATTCCGGCATAAATGTGAAGTTTCTGAGTTTTTTCATTAAAATTGGACTAAATTGTTTCATATTAGTCGGCGGTTTACGAGCAATAAATCAATATTTCGTGAATATGGTATACTTCTAAATTTCTCTTTGTTTGCTCTCATTATTATCGGAAACCACTTTCGGTATGTATGTCGCATATGTGCTCTGCTCTATTCTCTACACATTCATATGGCACATAGTATTATACAAAGCTCCACTGTTCCCCATTAAAAATCATTCGTTGCTTGTTGTTGCTAACTTTTTGGCATTGGCACTTTGCGGACGGAAGTGTAATAACAAATGAGTTGAGTGACAATTTGATCAACAACCACTTGGCGATTCGACGACACACAATACAATAATAGAAATAATATTAAGAAATCCAAAAATAAAAATAAAAAATAAAAATCAAAACGAAAAAAATGAAACAAATGCGAGCACAATTATTTAACGCTTTGTCTTCTAGGGCAAACAATTCATTGAAATATGTTGTTTTAATGTTTTTTCGTCATTTTGTGTTTTTGCTTTTTGGCAAAGAATCTTTTGTGCGACTCTTAGCGGCGTCTTTTTTAGTTTGGCAACAGTTGTATAAACAATTTGCGATTGGATTAGGTGATTCCGCCACCTTTTGATGTTAAGCTGTGAACCGGCAACAGACGCCGGCATAGAAATGTTGTCGATTTTGTGTTTTTTATTAAATTAGTTTTGTGCGGTAATTTGTTTACACGTACTTATATGATGCTATTATTAGAAAAAATATTAATTTTTACCGTTAAGAACTCTTCGAATTTGTATAAAAATGGGTAATGGCCATGGCACGAGTTCTTTTACGTGAAGTCCCATACTTTACTGGTTGCTTAACTAAATTCAATAAAATTTGGTACGCAATATTAATTCAGTTCCTTAGATTATAGTTTGAAAATAGGCGAAATTGGACTACAGCCACTTATCTACGCATAGGGCACAATAATCAAACCCAGTTAGCTTAACTTTATAACAAGCGAGCATAAAAAGTAGTAGTATAGATATCCGAATAAAACTTGGAGTAAAGAGAACCTTCGTAACATGTCTCTTTGAAAAATTAGAGACATGAGACCACAACTCTAGAAGCGCCCACATACCAATAATGAGATCCTTATTGTCTATATTTAAATTTCAATAGAAAATATCGGGTCAATTTGAAAGATATCTCAATATGTGCATTTCAGGCACTATTATTCCCGATGATATTATGGCTTGTCAAATGACAAATAAGTATTAGAATCGGGTAATAATTCTTTGAAAATCCATATTTCTTCAAAAATGCAGCCGGTCATAATTTCAAAATCAATAGGGAACGCTGCAGAGCCATGATTAATAATTTTTTCGTGCCTGAATGAGAGGATATTGATATGTACGACCTTGGTTCCAACAAGACGGTGCTACATGGCATACAACCAATTTATTGAAGGAAACTTCTCATGGTAGCATTATTTCACGTCGTGAGTCTGTGGTGTAGTCTACAAGATCGTGAGATTTAATAGTGCTGAATTATTTTTTTGGGCTATATGAAGGCGCTTGTCTACGCAAATAAGCTCGAGACGACTGAGAGTGTATACGAAGGCCGTGGAAAGTCGATTCAGCGCCGTTCACAGCAAGTCAGACTGACGTTTGGAACGACTTGTCGCATTTTATGTAAAGATCTTAAATTGAAAGCCTACAAAGTAAAGCGCCAGAACTTAAGCCGTTCGACCTTCCCAAGTGACATCGCTTCGCTCTATGAGGCCCATTTCTGACTCTATGGATATGTAAGCAAGCACAATTGCCGCATCTGAGACGAAGAGCAACCTGAAGCGATTCAAGAGCTGCCAATTCATCCAGAATAAACAACGGTTTAGTATGGATTTATTGAGAACGCTTTGGTGAGCAGACCAAGACCGGGTGATATCACACCGTTAGACTTTTTCCTGTGGGGTTATGTATGGTAAAGTCTAAAGTCTATGCAGACAATTCTGTTGCAATTCAGGCCTTGGAGCTAAACATCACGCGTGTCATTTGCCAATTACTAGTTAAAATCAAGTCATCAAAAATTGGACTCAACGGGTGGACCATCTGAGACGTGGCTGCGGCGAGAGATAATCTTCAAAAAATATATGCCAAATAATATTTTTTCGAATAATTCTTTCTTTGTGATGAAATTCTTTTTTATAATTGGAATTAAGACTTTTGTAAAAGCAGTGCCGACAATCGCTTAACCTCGCACCTTGTAGATGCACTTTGTTCTAGATGAGTTATTATAGGTAGTTCGAGGCAGATCCACCGCTTAAGTGGAATAAATGCCAGACTTTTGTGGAACAATAATGAGCTCATTACCTTACAAGATCGCGACACACATAAGCGACTTTGAATTTCTCTACTATATGTGAGTGTCTCCGAGTATGGGATCGAATACTTCCAAGAATTTCTCTACACATACATATGTGTATTAATGTGCACTTGCGAAATTCAAGTCGACTTCATTTCATTTCATTTTCATTTCTCTGCCAATTTTCGTCATCTACAAATTTTCCGAAATTCAGTTAGAATTTTCCATTGTCAATATAAATGTCAACACTTTCACTGTCGCACATGCCAATGTTTGTATGTACTTGTTGCAGATTGTATTGCATATATGGGTCTTGTTGTTGTTTGCAACACTCATTTCCTGTCAATTACTGTCCAAATGTACGTTTTAATGTTTCCATGGCCACTTTTAATGTAAGGAGGTAACATTCTTACATACCTTATATACTGACCGATATGCATGATATGTATTTGTATGCAGTATAGAGCATACATGAAGGGTAAGGAGTCTCTTACGCTACCTTATTAATATTTATGATTTGTGGTAGCTAGAGAAAGATGTTGACCAATTTCAACCAAATCTAATGTAAAGTAATAAATGGTGATTTTAGATGTGAAATAATTTCCGAGAAATGAAAAATCGACTAAAAGTTGATAATATAAAACTCATAGCTTAACTTTTAAAATGTGTACTTTGCATCATATATAGCATGTAGGGATTTCACTGTTACAAGTAGCTAAAACATTGTTATATAAGACATAGGAATGTGGGCAAAAAATAGTAATATTTTTGTATTTAAATTTCGCACGAAAACCCAGTCGTCGAAATGTTTTTTTTCTAGGTTTCTATGACTGTCAGCGACATCTATGCAAATTTGCAAGTGTTTTGATTGGTACAAATTATTCAAAGAGGGTCCATAAAGCGTTGACGACAAATCATGTCCAGGACCGCCATCAACCACTACTGATGATCAATACGTCAATAAAATATAAGAACTGGTGCCTGAAAATCGACGATTAATCGTCAGAGCTCTTACTGGCATCGTGGGAATTTTAGAATGATAAGTGAAAACCATTTTAAAAAATCAATTAGGGCTAAAACAAGTGAAAGCCATTATAGATTCAAAATCACTAAATTTTTTTTTGAAAACTGCGTCGCGTTAACGTGTGTGAAACAATACTTTCTGACTATCAGAATATCATGAAACGTATTATTACTGGCGTTGACTCTTGGATCTATGCTTACGACTCGGAAATAAACGATAAATCGGCCGAATATCATGGGAAAGGTAAGCCAAAGCCGAAAAGGCAACGCAAAGCAGGTCAAAAATCAAGGTTATGTTGACAGTTTTTTTGTTATTATCGAGGTGTGTCAACTGTCAACAGAGAATATTATTTGAGTATTGAGTTGAGCGTCGTTTGAGCGAAGCTATTCGAAAAAAAAGGAATTATTGGCCAATAAGTCTTGGTTTTTTCGCAAAATGTATAAACAATATCGTGCTACAACCACTGAATTCGTCTGATTTAGGTCCCTGTGACTTCTGACAATTCAGCAAACTCAAACGACCGCATATTGGATTCAAGGAAAATTGCTTTGAATGGGACGACATATATAAATTTTGGAGAATAAATGGAGAACTTTAAAATTATGAACAAAGTTTTACTTTATATATGGATTTATACAGTATTACTAATATAAAATTCATATGCTTTTTAGGCAGCCCCTATTAAATAGAGTACTATTAAAGCGCACTATTGGATTGATCAATATTATTTGGACTCTACACCAGGGATATTAACCGTTGAAAAGTATTTTGCTATGTTTGAACGAGGAAAGCAGTGGGTGCTTTGAATAGGCTGTAGCCCGTAAAGTGAACTGTTTGTGCGTACTGTTGTTCGAGAAAGCTGTGACCCTATAGATATCAAAGGAACGTATTTGATATATTGTGAATGAATATGTCAAAACACTGTGTATAGTTGGTGCCGCCGATGAATTGATGTGTCTGAGGAGCGTTTGAGGCTCTTTAATGGTAATAAAACCGAATTTGCGTCGATATGTGACAAAGGAACTTCTCAACTCTCCTGTTAAAATGCAATGAGTTCCCATAATATTTAGTTCTAGTAGTACTAACGGGTGATTTTTTTGAGGTTAGGATTTTCATGCATTAGTATTTGACAGATCACGTGGGATTTCAGACATGGTGTCAAAGAGAAAGATGCTCAGTATGCTTTGACATTTCATCATGAATAGACTTACTAACGAGCAACGCTTGCAAATCATTGAATTTTATTACCAAAATCAGTGTTCGGTTCGAAATGTTTTTTATCGACAAATTTTGTTCAGCGATGAGGCTCATTTCTGGTTGAATGGCTACGTAAATAAGCAAAATTGCCGCATTTGGGGTGAAGAGCAACCAGAAGCCGTTCAAGAACTGCCCATGCATCCCGAAAAATGCACTGTTTGGTGTGGTTTGTACGCTGGTGGAATCATTGGACCGTATTTTTTCAAAGATGCTGTTGGACGCAACGTTACGGTGAATGGCGATCGCTATCGTTCGATGCTAACAAACTTTTTGTTGCCAAAAATGGAAGAACTGAACTTGGTTGACATGTGGTTTCAACAAGATGGCGCTACATGCCACACAGCTCGCGATTCTATGGCCATTTTGAGGGAAAACTTCGGACAACAATTCATCTCAAGAAATGGACCCGTAAGTTGGCCACCAAGATCATGCGATTTAACGCCTTTAGACTATTTTTTGTGGGGCTACGTCAAGTCTAAAGTCTACAGAAATAAGCCAGCAACTATTCCAGCTTTGGAAGACAACATTTCCGAAGAAATTCGGGCTATTCCGGCCGAAATGCTCGAAAAAGTTGCCCAAAATTGGACTTTCCGAATGGACCACCTAAGACGCAGCCGCGGTCAACATTTAAATGAAATTATCTTCAAAAAGTAAATGTCATGAACCAATCTAACGTTTCAAATAAAGAACCGATGAGATTTTGCAAATTTTATGCGTTTTTTTTTTTTAAAAAGTTATCAAGCTCTTAAAAAATCACCCTTTACACCGAGTGACAAGCGAAGCGCAGACGGAGCGCACATGTCCAACCCCGCAAAGAAAGGAAAAAACTCGACAGTGAATACAATGGCCCAGATGTTGCTTTGAAAAATCGACTTACTGCTGTAAACAGATTATTATTAAAAATTTTGTTGCATGTAATAATGTTGTTAGTGACAATTATTGTTGATGTTTATGAGAAAAGTATGTGCCGCAAGCGATTAAAGCATTTATGAAAGGCACTACCAAGAAAAGAAAGACAAATGAATGGTATTTAAAACGCTAAATGATTACGACAATAAAAGAGCCTTAGAAAAAATTATTATTATTTATTTCCATTAGGTTATCTCAAAAACTGCTTGTTATATTCAAAGACACGGAACGTATGGGAGCTCCGCTATCTTCATGCCATTTGTTACTTGAGCGCTGGATCTCATTTAAGCTCAGTGAGGTCAAGCAATAGAGCTTTCTCATGATATATGTAAGTTCTAAGAGATCCATTGAACACCTTTCTGCCAGCAAGTGGTGGAGTTCTAACCGGTCAAAGCCCTATGCTTACGTATCAAACCAGATGCCTGTTGTCGAATCTGGGAATAAGGTGAAATATGGACGGATTCAACCAATATGGAACAATTTTAAAGCTGTCCATAATTTGATGTCCTAAACATTAGGATTTCCAACGAAAATTCTAATACTGACTTTAAGGCGTGTGAGTATTCCTTCGATCAATGGATAGTGGAATTTGAGGGTTTGAAAAGTAATATTCGCTTAGAATTAGGCTGATAATCACTCGGCGGGTTCGTAATGGCAAGGCTAAAAGGACAAGTTATAAAGTAGCTGTTTTATGATTATTAAACAGTTTAAGCTATCCTATTTCAGTTATAAATTAGTAAATATTATAACAAAAAAGTACCCCGAAATTATAATTTAAATTTCCCGGGTAAATGCTATTTCAAAAAAATTTATTTTGCTGAGTTGGACTGTCCTTAATTACTATACGCGATCTGTCAAACGTCTGTCTCGACATCTCTCCCAAGTCCGTTTGAATGATTTTGGTGGATATTTTGGGTATGAAACGCCTTCTTGCTCGACTCGCCAAGACAAAACTGATTTTTTTATTTTTACAAAGAGAACCGTAAACCAGTCCCTTTGGATATGGTTGCGCGTCCTAATTCCGATCCCACATTCATGAAGATCATTATAACTATCGATGAGACATGAGTTTATGAAAAAACGAACCGAAACGCTCAAAAATCGAGGTGATGCTCATTGGTTCGTAGTTTGGTGCATCATGAATTTGTTCCAGACAGACACACGGTATATAAGGAATTCTATTTGGCGGTTTTAAGGCGTTTGCGTGAGAACATCCGTCGAAAGTGGCCGGAATTTATGGATTTAACACGATGATAATGCACCCATCGTTTCGAGGCACCATTGTGACCAAATTTAAAGCCGAAACCGCAATGAATACCAGTAATCAACCACCGTTTTCACCAGATTTGTCTACGTGTGATTTTTTCTTTTTTCCCAAACAGAAATTGCCGCTTCGTGGAACTCGTTTTCTGTCGATCGAAGAGATAAAACAAAATTCAGTGAAGGAGCTGAATGCTATCGCAAAAGGTGCTTATGAAAAGTGTTTCGAGGACTGGAAAAATCGTTGGCCCAAGTGTGGCGACTACTTTGAAGGCGACAAAATAAATCTTGTTGGATAATCAAATATTTTATTTACAATTTTCGGGTACTTTTTTGTCACAATGTACTCCGATAGATAATAAGAACATCATTACCGTATTTTGTACATAAATCCACTTTTTATTTATGGGCTTTGAATTCCGCTCGATTTAATTTAAACACAAAACAATTTGAAAGGTCAGAAAGCTCAACTATACTAAAATAAAGTATTTCGAATTTTTTCTGTACTGACCAAGTATTACACTTTTATAGCTTTTTATGTTTCCTGCTGTTTCATTTTAATTTTACGCGAGTTTCCCACAAGCCCACAAAGGTATATAGCATGTATATGTTTGTATTTTATAATGCCACCGCCACTTGTCACATTTTTATTTCTTCCTGCTTTTAATTGAACTCATTTCGTTTACGGTCATTTTATGCTGCTCCCATGCACTTCCTGTTTTTCGCCTAGTTTTCACTTTTCTTTTTTCGTATACTTCTCCTGCTTTCTTTCTCATGTTGCTGCGTTAATTCATGCGTGTATTGGTATATGGCAAAATGCTGACAACAGCAGAAAAACAATTGATGTGTGTGGGAAATAATAAAAATAATGACTACACTAAAAGTGCATTTACAAATTTACTGCTATTTTATTTCACATGCTCAAACATATGAGTTAAACAATGTTTAATGATAAATATAAATACATTTTAAATCTGAAGGGGCAGCTGACTGTAAAGTTTAGTAAAATCATGTTGATTGACTTGTTTGAACTAAATTAAATTAAAGTTAAAAAAACTTAAGGAAGGATCTGGATCAAAGTCTATGAATGCAGGAACGTTTATTAAAAAATATCTTGTAATATTCAGTAGTAACAACTCTCAGTATCAGTCCTTTTGAGTCTCCTCTTTAGACAGAACATAATAAATATTAAACTCAATTACTGGTGACATTTGTCGCTTGAACCCCAAATATCTTCACATTAGAAGGAATCACATTCAAGGGCTATAATATCAGTACAAACTGAGTATTATAGCACTGTTCCTGACGTCTCGTTGAATTTTGAGGCAAGCCAAATAACAGACATATTGGATTTTAGTAGCCTTTTACGACAGGCATACCTTACCGCTGGCAAATTCTACCCTGCCTGGGGGATGATCGACATGAAAGTAAGTTCACAAAGCGAAAAGAAAAAAATTAAAAGTGGTTTATTTCCGTTACATTCGATAAGAAAAATTTTATTTATGAACGATGCGTTAGAGCTCCGTACTTGCAACATAATGCCACGCCATTCCTAGGAGCCGAAAAAATCGTTTTTTAAAGACTAACAAAACGTTTTTACATTGATTATACTAAATACATTTTTTTCGCAAAAAAGGTGAGCACGGGGTGGGCAAATAAAGTTTTTTGAAAGTCAGATGCTGCGTATACGTAACTACAAACGAAATGGGTTAATACAATCCAGATAGGAGGCGTCAAAGTTTAATTATTAGAAAGAAATGTTCAATTTGGTCCATAATAATCATATACATTAGGGTGATTCAAAAAATTTTTTTTTTTTTTTTTCAATTGGTACTCACAAAAATAGGTTCCTAGACACCTCTAAGAAAGCCTCTCCAAATATGAGATATTAATTGTAACGGGAAGGTCCTCCGAATAACGGTTTTCTATTTTTTCTTATTATCAGATAGAAAAATTTTTATCTCGCTTCCAACTACTTGAAAAAATATCTTGTTAATTAGGTTTTGTAGGAAATTGAATGCTCTAAAATATGGTCTCTTATGATTTTTTTGTAAACCCAACCGTTTAAAAGATATTAACAGTTAAAATTTGATGATTTTTGGGAAAATTTTTTATTTCTTAATAATTTTATAACTCAATGAAAAAAAATTATTACGAATAGGTTTTTGGAGAGGCTAACTTAGAGGTGCTTAGGAACCTATTTTTCAGAGTACCAAACGAAAAAAAAATTTATTTTTTTTGATCCACCCTAATATGCACTGATTTTTGACGATGAATATCTCGTAAACGCTTAACTTTATCGAAAAATTACTGTAGACCATTTTTATAGAGCAGTAAATTTCCTACAAAACTATGAGTTTCATCATTCATAATAATTTTTTTTCATTGAGTTATAAAATTAATAAGAAATAAAGAATTTTTCCAAAAATAGTCAAATTTCAACCGTTAATATCTTTTAAACGGTTGGGTTTAGGAAAAAATCATAAGAGATCATATTTTAAAGCATTCAATTTCCTACAAAACCCTAATTAACAAGATATTTTTTCAGGTAGTTGGAAGCGAGATATAAATTTTTCTATCTGATATTAAGAAAAAATAGAAAACCGTTAGGCGGAGGACCTTCCCGTTACAATTAAAATCTCATATTTGGAGAGGCTTTCTTAGAGGTGTCTAGGAACCTATTTTTGCGAGTACCAATTGAAAAAAAAAAAAAATTTTTTTTGAATCACCCTAATATACATATATATATTAACAAGAGAGAGAGAGAGATCTATATTTGCTAAAAATAGCAACAATCTAGAAGGCGTATGAATTTTTTTTTTTTTATTGGATCGGCGCAATAAATGTAACTTAGAAGTAAGTAAAAGTGATTGACGAATCAAAACAAAAGTACGAAGAAAATATGTCCACTTAATTTTATTAATATAAGACTAGAATGGATCGATTTAGTCAGTCATAGATTTGCAGTTTCTTATATTCGGTAGTTAAGTTGGACTTAGAGTTTCCGCATATTAGAGGTTGTCTTTTCTCCAAGGTATATTCTGATGGAGGGAACACTCTTCAGCATGCTGAATGGCAGTGAAAGCATAACACCAGGAGATGGTGAATCCGATTCCCCAATCGATGACGATGAAGCGAACGTTCCCTAGCCCGACCATGACGAAGTTCGAATAGCAAACTCCCCGTAAAACTTCTACGGCTGTGTAAACTAACGTTGAACAATACCAAAAACTACGTCAAGAACGGGGCGACCTATACGAGCCGTTCGGTAACAAACGAGGTTTCAGACAAGACTCCCTGTTGTCCGACTTCTGCTGGAAAATATAATTCGAGCTGCAGAACTAAATAGAAAAGGTACAACCTTCTATAAGAGTGTACAACTGCTGGCGTACGACGATGATATTGATATCATCAATACCCGCGCCGTTAGTTCAGCTTTCTCCAAACTGAATAAAGAAGCGAAGCAGATGGGTCTGGCAGTGAACGTGGGCAAGACGAAATATCTCCTGTCATCAAACAAACAGTCGTCGCACTCGCGACTTGGCTCTCACGTCACTGTTGACAGTCGACGTTCGAAGTTGTAGATAATTTCGACTATCTTGGAACCAGCATTAACACAAACAACAATGTCAATGTGCTTTTTCGGACTGAGTAGGCAATTGAAAAGTAAAGTCCTCTCTCATCGAACAAAGACCAAATTCTACAAGTCACTCTTCCTTCCCGTCCTCCTATATGGTGCAGAGCCACGGACGATGACAGCATCTGATGAGTCGACGTTATGAGTTTTCGCGAAAAAAGTTCTGCGGAAGATTTATGGTTCTTTGTGCATTGGAAACGGTGAATACCGCATTCGATAGAACGATGAACTGCTCGAGATATACGACGACATTGACATAGTCTAGCGAATTAAAAGACAACGGCTACGCTGGCTACGTCATGTCATGAGAATAGAGGAAAATACTCCATCTTTGAAAGTTTTCGTCGCAGTACCCGTCGTGGGAAGCAGAGAAAGAGGAAGACCTATACTTCTTTGGATAAACCAGGTGGAGAAGGACCTGGCTTCGCTTGGAATCTCCAATTGGCGCCAAACAGCGGGAAGGAATAACGACTGGGGCGCTGTTATTAACTCGACTATAACCGCGTAAGCGGTCCCCACGTCAATAAAGAAAGAGATATTACGGTGCCATATAGAATGGAATTATAGGCGTGGTCGTGTGTAATTTCTCCTATTTCGAAATTTCAAGAGAATACAAGGTGGGTTCCAAAGTAAACAGGACAAACTTTTTGAATCTAGCAACCATTGGTGGCGCCATCTATATGTCGACTGGTGCGTTAGAATATGCTATCTTTATCGATTGTCCAGTGAGAATATCATGACATTTCATAAATTGGAAGTGAAGTTTTTGCGTTTTAAGTGTCAGTATGTGTGTGTTATCGGTGCGAAAATGAGCTTCGAACAAAGAGCTAATATTAAATTTTTTAAAATTGGTAAAAATATTACCGAAACGTTTCAGTTGATGAAACAATTTTATGGCAATGATTGCCTATCCCGTAGCAGAGTGCACGCGTGGTTTCATCGTTTTCAAAGTGGTCGTGAGGACATAAATGACGATCAACATGTAGACCAATGATTCGTGATCACCGGAAATTTCATCGAAACTGTGCGTGAATTCATCAAAAATCAGCCGAAATCATCATTGAAATTCATGGAAATGGAATCGAACATCTCCCAAACATCGATTTATTGCATTTTGACCGAACGTTTGGGCTTACGAAAGGTGTGTGCCCGGTTTGTTCCGCACAAATTGACTGACGACCGAAAATTGCTCAGAATCCGACATCATCAATCGACACTTGTGAGCAATTAATTGACCAAAAATCACATTTTACCCATTAATTCCTCTCCGTTTTCACCTAATACGGCACTGTGCGACTTCTTCCTTTTCGGAAAAATGCATTTGGCCATCTTTCATCTTTAAATGTAAAGAGAATATTAGGTGAAAATTTGGCTCATTGGATAGTGACGCGTTGATTAACCGATTCATATTTGGTTATACCTACTAGTTGATGTTTAGTTAGACAACTACTGCTCTTATAGTAGTTCTTAATATTTTAGTTTACTATTTCAATAGGAATAGATTTAATTTAAACTTTAATTTAACGGAATTCTAACTATTCCTTTGAAAATTTCAAGCGTACTTTTGAATTAACTATGATTTCGCAAATTAAGTTGATTCAGTTCATTTTTGAAGTTCCCTACATATACGAAGCTTAGACAGAAGACGAAAAGAACTTGCCCAATAAAAAAAAACTTAACTTGTGTGTAATGAAGAAGTGTGAAAAGAACGCCATTAAATGGCTGGCGAGCCAAAGTAACGAATAAATAGCAGTTAGTCTATGCGAGGAAAACAACAACAAAAGCGCTTGTCCACATTGCATTTAAGGTGCGCTCGCTGAGTGTGAATGTTGTGTGAGATTGATGGGTTGATTGGCGGTTTGCCGCACGATGTGCAGTGGATAAGTGATGAGAATGCATGGCAGCATGTGGGAGGTGGATATGAGCTGGAGAGTGGGCATTATGCAAAGTCCTCCGCTCAACGCTTAAGAAGTGAAGGCGTTGTATATATGCCATATATCAACGTGAAGTGGAAAAGCTGTGTGTTTTTGTTGCAAGTACGCGTATAATGCAAATCACGTGTTTACGACAAACACTTACGACAAGTTGCTCGCATTGACTAAAACACGGATAAGCACTGCACTGCATGACTGTTAGAGATTACATACATACACACGTATGTATGTATGTAAGTGTAAATAGACAAGCAGAATGTGCTTAACAGGAACGAAGGAGAGCGCATTCACTTTCAGCAGCTGCTGGCGAAAGCCAAAATCCCGCTTTATTAGGCCACACATGATTCTGCTCTCGTGATAGTATCATTAAAAGCAGCAGTGCTTATTGCATGCCATTAAAACTGCACTTAAATGCTAAATGTCCTCATTAAACTAGTGCGAGAGTGTGGCGGTAGTTTCTGCAATTCTTTGTAGCTGCCATTTTCATCATTCAAACTTTGTTATCTGCCACTTAGATGCAATTCACTCTCATATCAAGAAGAAGACTCGCTTGCGATGCTGCATTTTTTGAGTTTCTCGGCTAGTGCAACACTTCAACTCTTTATGCTCAGCAAATGAGAGCATAGTGAGCATATTTCAGTAAGCCGAGAGGTGGCAAAGCGATAAAAATTTCTCGGAGTATATTTCAGAGTTGATTTTTTATGGCAGTATTTCTTGTACTTCTTTGATAATAACGTCCTCAGATAGGACATTTTCTCAAATTTAATATTTTCTGTGCGTCCATTCCATAGCCTGTAGACCACTCTCGATCACTTTTTGTTAGGCAAGTTTTCGAAATTTTACAGCACCAGAACTGTTTCACGTTAACATTCCAAAAAAAAGGTGAATTTGTTCCAAGAAAAATAACATAAATATTTTTCATACAAGATCTTGAAATCAATAGCGAATGTTTCCCGAGAAACCGCTAAGTAACGAAAGATCTCTTTTGTTCTATAGTAACTTTGGTTTCTTTTTCCTTGATCATGCAATTTCAGAGCGATCATTGGATATTGATGCTGTCCAAGCTTTTCTGGTATCTAGTTCTGCCCGTTCTGGTGATTCGTGCTATAATACAACGACTTGTAACTTTTTTCGTCCTAAGGAAAGTTTACACATTTTGACCCGGACGTGTTCATATAAACTGCTTCACAAACAGGTTTATTCTGGATAGGTACAACTTTTTCTAAACTCACTGAAAGCACTGAAGGCCATTCCAGCCAAGACTTATAGATGGTATATGGAAGTTGAATTACATACCAACATGCTTAGCTCAGGAGCCTAATTTGGAGCCGATAATAAAGATTTGTATTAAAATACACGAAAATGTAGTTTTTTTTTTTAAAGTTCGGATCAATTCTGATCTGATGATAATATATATAAAAGCCACTATATCTAAGAACTCAGTCGGCATGAATTATAAAGAAATCGCTTTTTCAGATTTTCCAACAGTACTCTAACTTTTGTACAAAAGTCAGCCCTGCGAGTTTATTTTGAAAAGGGATGACTCTACTGTCTATCCGCCGTGCAAGCTGTAACTTTAGTAAAAATGGAGATAGCTAGATGAAACGTGGTATGCGGATTTCTTAGTAAAAAAAAACAAGAGTTTGTAGATGGGCGTGATCGAACTGCTGCGACGCCCACAACCATTATTAACTGATAACGTATTAAAGGCCACAACTAAAGGCTAAATTAAGATATAAAACTCTAATCTATTTGTGGTCAAAACATTTTTAAAAGTGGGCGTGGCCCCACCCTCTGATAAGGTTAATACAAATATCTCCTACACCACTAAAGCGAAAAAGCTGTGGGAGCTAATGAAGGAATTCGATAATAATAAGAACGCAATAGAACAAATAAAGAAAGATACAATGAAAATATAGCAATAAAGATGAGAGAATGAAAGTCGCGGTAGATGGACGGCCAGGCTTATAAAAGATCTAGACTCATGGACAAGCCGTAAATTCGGAAAAGCAGATTTTTACGCAACTCCGGTCTCCCAGCTGTTATCTGGTCACGGATACTTCAAAAAATACCTCCAGAGAATGGGAAAAGTCGAAGAGCCGCCATGCCTATACAACCACGCGACAGAAGTTGCAGTTGAACACACATTCTTTGAATCAGCGTCATGCTGGAGAGTGCAGCAAACTGGGGGATTATCCAGAAACTCGCAGTAATCTTGCTACGTAGCAAAAAGCGGGGGGAAAAACCACTAAAGCCGTAGCAACCAAACTTGCCTAACATAAATATTATAAGAACAATTACTGATAGTATGAAAATGGATGGAATCGATAACCCCAAGTGACCCATATAACGGTATTGTTAAAAACTACTAAAGTTCTATAAATTAATTACTTAATACGCCAGAGACTCTCGAGATGGTATGAGGCGCTAAAATGGTGCTGAGTCAAAACTGAATGATGGGCGTGGTACTGTCCACTTTTTGGGGTAATCAGTTATCTCGAGATCCCTCCGACTGATTTCAGCCAAATTTGGTACATGACATTCCTCTAACATTGTTATGGACGAAATCGGACTACAGTCATGCCTATTTCCCAATTTTTAATCGCAATTCAAACTTTCAAGTATACAAATCAAAATCGAATTAAGTGCATTTGACATGTGCCACCTTATGAATAAAAATACGTAAATCGAACCAATACTATGTAAGCCTCTAGGTACTAAATATGTGGACCCAGTGCTTATAGTTGACTTTTGATCGAAAATATGGGTCAATGTATGGGATATACAATTGAAATTCAGAGATAATCCTGTCCTGACAATAGTAATTCTGTGTATAAGAAATGGGTTGAATCGGGATAATACTTCCCTTAGTTCCCATATACCTAATAGAGAGATTTTCGAACTTTCGGATGACTTTCTTCCGCACATATCGGCCAATACGCGAGTTACCTTAATCAAATTCAGAGTGCGTGTTTTTCTTATAACGCTGCAAATTTGTGCTTCGAATGAATAAAATCGGGTGTAAACTCGCCCTAGATACCATATAACTAAGAAGCCTTATGTACTTGAAGGTACTTCGCTAGCTGGTTGCAAGAGTATGAAATGTTCGGTTATACCCGAGCGTCCTTACTTGTTTCAAATTTAAATTTGTTACTATTATTTTATGAAGAGCTCTGCTCATAAATTTAAGAAAATTATTTCTACAAAATATAATAAATTAATAATTAAAAATAATCAGAATGAATGGAAATTCTTGAGTGTTTTTAAAATTGATGCAATATTATTGATACACAGCAACACCGTTACAGAAACCGCAACAACGATGCTGTACTCGTTGCTATTCGGCTAGCGTCTTCGCTCGCCAAGCCTAAACAGCGCGCTCTCGTCGTTCTTGTGCTCTCCAGCAAATAGCAGAGCAGACCACGCAAACAAGCAACGATGAGCAACGAGCTACTGTAACATCTCACTTAATGTTATTATGTAGCAATAGCAGCAACAACAACAATTCACTCGTTTCTACACGAAATTGCAAGCTTTTATAGCCTGAATGCTGCTTTGCCGGGTAAACAGCACACACAGGGAAGGAAATCACCTGCAGGTTGCTGCCACTACTGCCACTTCTGCTGCAAACGAAGCGACCGGTCACCGGTGTGGGGCTTCGTGTGTTGTGCGCTAGTCAGCTGTGTCAGCAATGCCGCAGCAGCAGCAGCAAAGCAGCAACAGCAATGCCAGCAACAACAGATAAAGGCGAATTTTTGCACACAGCCACATGCAAGTAGCGAGCTAAATAAACAAGCGCGCTGCCAAGTAGCCAGGCAGCTGGCGAGTTGGCCCAGCGTCAGAGTGTTTCTCGCTACAAACGAGTGTGGTTGTCTTCAAAATACGAAATTCATTTCGAGCGACGCTATATGTGGTAACAAAAAACTAGCAAAATTTAGAAAAGCAAATAAAGCAAAAAAAAATTTTTTTTTGAAATTTAAATCTCAAAGTAAAAGTGAATAATGAGTTAAAAAGTGTTTGTTGGTGGAAATTTGTAAAAATTGTGAAAAAAGTGCAGAAATATTTATAAAGTGCATAATTTTTTTTAAATTTTGCAAAAAAAAATTCGAAATAATTTTGGTTGAAAGCAGTTTAAACACAAGTTTTTCAGTTTAAATAAAATTTTTGTGAAAATTTAAAAGCATTTTTGTTGTTATTATAAATAATTGCTGTTTTTTGTCAAATTTTTCAAAACCGTGTAGACTGTGTTAAAAAGTGAGCAACAAGAAATGCCTTGAGGCTGCGCGAAAACTGCAGCAAAGACGACGCGCTAACATACAGACGCTGTTAGAACAACAACAGCAAGCTAAGGCAAAAAATTAGCAACAGCCTTCACGAGCTGGCAAGTAGACATGCTCACATGCACACATACATACATACACATATGTATGTTTTGAGGCTGGCAGTATTTATCACTTACATACATATGTATGTGGAAGCATATATGTAAATATGTATGTTTGTATGAATGAATATATTTATGAGTGTATGCATGTATGTCTACAGTTTTGCCTGTATGTGTGTAGTAACCACTGGAAGCGCTGTCTGCTCTTATTGTTGATTATCGCCAGCCATAAAACTATCAACGCTATTATCGCGCTTGCAAGTGTGCTGGTGGCAGTCAAAATAAATTTGTAAAAATATTGAAAAAGAAAACAAAACACGAGAAGGCTGGTGATTTTAGGCTTCTCCGCCTGCATACGCGTGTGTTTGTTTGTTTCCGAGGTGTGAAATTGCTGAAATTTCCCGGTTGCTGTGGCATTTGCAACCCTCCTGAAACTTCCTACTTCTGTATATATGTATATATGTGTGTGTGGCTCGCCAGTAGTCTGCTTCTTCAGCTGTTTCGTTCGATTTGCAATTGCAGCATATATTATAGGTTTGCAGTACTCGAATATCCGCAACAACTCACTGCTAAATGCATTTCGTGCATGCTCCGCTTGTAAGCCGGGGCGTATAAGTAATATCACTTTTCACTCGCTACCTCCGGTTGGTGGGTTTGCAACAGAGTTGAGCGTTTAACTTTTCGCTCAAGTTGTTGATAATATGTGCGAATACAAATGCAGGTCAACTAAATTTTCAACAGCAATTTGCTTGCTTTTTGCTGCGCGATTTGGAATTTAGCAATTTTCGTCTTGTTTTTGTCGGTTTTATGACCGAGAAGTATGTGGGCTGTGGAATTTCTTGAAAGTTTTTTTAGTTTGGGAAAGTTTTGTGTTTATTATCAAATGAGTTTATGGTGTGTGACTGTTATGCAGTGGAACGCTGTGGTTTGGAGTTGATATAATGGCACGACAAAACATTCAGAAGTAAATATTTTTGGTTGAATATAAATACCCAACGTAATAAGTAAAGTTATTTAAGCAAAAATGACGTTGACTTTCACCAAAAAGTGTTATAAAATAATAAAAACAAAAAACAAAAAATAAAAAATAATAAAATATAACATAATTCATTATAGGTTGAAAAAGTTCGTGTTTCCATTGAATTTTGACTCTGAAAAAGTTTTCGAAAGTGAAAATTAAGCATACAATGAATTCCAAATCGCAAAATAGTTAGTTTTAGAACTGTGCCCAAATCTTGTTAATACTTTTCTGAAGAGAAAGCTGTATAAAAAAAGAATAAAGCAAGAAAAACAAAAAATAATATCAATTTTGGTTGCACCAAGGCTATGATACACTTGGCATATACAAAAGGTTCTTTACAAGAATATTATACCGATCGTTCAGTTTTTATGGCAGTTTGACAGGCTACAGTTATGCATTATCGGCAGTTCCAATAAATGAGTAGCTTTTTGTGGAGAAAAGACGTGTACAAAATTTCAGATCGATACCTCGAAAACTGATGGGCTATTTAAAATATATGCGTACATGCAGAGAATGGACGGGCAGTAAGACGAGCATAGAAATGCTGATAATTTATGTACAGTTGTCCACAAAATAATAGCAGTGCCAATCTTAAAAATGTGTTTGGCTGCATAACTTTTTTAAATCACATGTAAATGACGCGAAACAATAACGGTACATATAACGGGATACTAGAATTAAAATACAAAACAAATTTTTATTGCGATGATTGCCATTCTACTTCTGCTTTACTAGTTCTGGGAGACACTTGTTATTGCTTTCTACAAAAAAATAATAAGAGTGTTAGATATTTCGTTTTAAAATTTTCACAAAATTAGAAAAGTATGAATAGTTCCATAATCTAGCAGCAATTAAATAAGTTATTATTTTATTTTATTTAATCATTGGGTTTTTCTCCAGTGGGTAGAAGAAATAATTCTACAGAGGAAAAGCGGAAAACGATAAAAAAATTGAGAAAACTAGGAAAAACTTATAAAGAGATCCAAAAAATCATAAAATACTCTCCTCAAATAATAGCAAATGCCCTAAATTATAGAAACCAAAATAAAACTCGTAGACAAAAGCACAAAACATCCACTGCAGACCACCGCAATACAGTACGCTACTGCAAAATTAATCCTTTTTCTTCAACCAGCGGCATACATGACGAACCAAATTTGTCAGTTAATACCGAAACTGTTCGTAGGCATTTGGAGCAGAACAAATTATTTGCCAGAAGTCAACGAAAAAGACACCCATTAAAAAAGAAACAAAAGGAAGCCCGCATACAATTTGCAAAAGAGCATGACTCCTGACCCGCGTCCAAATGGCGAAACATATCGTGGTCAGACCAATCCAAAGTTGAGTTATTTGGCAGTACAGACTCTAGGAACTTTGTCCGACGTTCCCCTAACTCAGAATATAATCCCCGGTTTACCACAAAAACCGTTATACATAACGATGCCAAATCATGGTACGCGGTCGTTTTTAACACTGTGGGGATGGTCCAATTCACTTAATTGAAGGCATCATGAACCGAAGGGCATATGTCAAAATATTATATGAGGCAATGTTGACACATGCCTCATGAAATATGCCGTTGATATGGGTATATTAATGGGATAATGACTCTAAACATACTAGCAAGTGCGCAAAAAAATTGTTTAGGGCCAACGGAGTTGAGGTTATGTGGTTACCTGCTCAGTCTCCAGACTTCAACCCCATTGAAAACTTGTGGACAGATATCAAGAAGAAAGTAGCTGAAGAGAAACCAATCAATTCGAGAGATTTATGGCAAGTAGTGAAAGAGGTTTGGAAAGGAATACCAGTAGAACGTTACGATTTCATAGACTCCATGCCTCAGAGATGTGATGCTGTGTTTAAAAAATCGAGGTTATTCAACGAAATATTAGTTATTTTAATATTCTGTGCAACTTTGGAACCATTATATATTAAAATTATAGAATGGTAACGTATTACATAAAATACTCCTATTTTTTTGTGGAACTAGTTTTTTAGTTTACTTCGTATAAACTGCGATATACAATTTTTTTATGTTTAATTGAAATAGGTGAAATCTGGAAATATTAAGAGATCTTTAACATATTACATTGCTCAAAATTTTTGAAAAAAAAAAAAACACTTTTGTTAATAAAAATTAACAATTCGTTTTTCTCATGTAGTCACTCCGATTTTTTTGTGGACAACTGTATATATGGTTTATAACTTTGCTTCCGCCGTTTTTGCAATGCTTAATTAACACACGAAATGCTTTATGATCCATTTTTTTGTAAACTAACACAAGTTGCTTTACAAAAATTCTATATTTTTTAATACTAATAGAAATCATATACATGATAGTAGTAGAGTAATAGTATTATTTATGTATGTGTCAGCCTTAGTAAAGCGTGGACGGGTCACCAGCCGTACTTTTCTTTGAATTAAAAAGAAAAGCAAAATTTCGCGCAAATGTCGAGAATTCGTAAGCCCTTTCCAACATTCATAATATTTCCGCATACGAAATTTGGTTAGAAGTACAAAATTTGAGAAAAATTTTTTGTTCGATATCTTACAAGTTTCATCAAGAAACCAAGTCGCAACATTTATCTGCCGAAAAATAGCGCCGTTAGAATCTAAACTTGCCACTGAATTTACTGGAGTGCGGCGACTTCTCCATCCGAAGTATTTATAAATTAAAAATTGAGTTGTCACCCACTTTCAATTATTATAAATTATTAACACAGATATAATGTCCCTAATGTGACTATAAACAATTTTTTCAATTAAAAAATGTTAGATTACATGAGAAATAGAGGGAAATGTTTGCTATCAACTGAAGTCAATGATGTTATTCTTAAAATCCTTTAACTTTTATTTGCGAAGCATCCTAAACTCAATATAATTTTTCACACACACACACACACACACACACATTTATATATCGTATTATACAACGAAGCGCAGACACATTAAAATCGTCTGCCTAATTCCACTAAGTATGTACCATAATTAAGAACACACACACAAACAACCAAAAGGTCAATTCAACTTGTTGACGCATGCAAATTAGTTGACAGCGAAATTTAAACACTTCAAAAATACATAAATTTCAGAGCATGAGAGTGCTTATCTCTACACCATTTTACCCCGCCACGAACCCAACAAATACACCGTATCGAAGTTCGGGAAAATTTGAAGGCTTTATAGAGAAACTGCTCCACATTCATTTGAGCCGAGGCATATTTATAGGCGCTGCAAAGCGTTATGACGAATGTCAGCGAAATAGACGGGCAGTCAGTCAACCAGCAGGCGCGTCAAAAACGCACAAATGCCAAGTGCTATGCAAAATGCTTGAGCCAACGAAAATAACAACAAAAAATGGAAAATGCCTAGTGCTAGACACACATACACACGCACACACACATATACATATGTATATATAGTCCAACCATGTGCGCGTTCGGTTGTGTATATGGCAAGTAAGCTGGCAATGGCAATGCTATAGCAGACAGCAACAACTAGGAAAGTCTGAACGTTGTCAACCGCAGCAACGACGAAGATTGTGTTGACAAGTGGCTAAAACAATTGAAAACGTTTTCTGTGTGCCACCGCTTGTAATCTGCTCTGTTGCGCTTTTTCACTTTTTTGCCACGTTTTTGTTTTTTTTTTTTTGTTTTTATCTGTTACACATTTTTCCGAGCGCCTATTGTGGTTTGTATGTTGTGTGGGTGTGTATATGCAGTTGGGTGTAGTTTTGGCTTTCCGTGTTGTTTTTCAGCTTGACTATTTTTCTGTTTTCCATTTCGCTTTGTTTATTTCTCTTGTTTTTTGTTGTTTCTTGCTTTTTTTTTTTTGCGATTTGTCATCGTAAGGGTCTTCATGCTCTGCTGCCTTGCGCTTAGTTGCAGTCAGTGGAACGAGTCAAATTAGGGTAATTAATGCGCATTCGTGGTTCGGGATTTTTGCCGTTGTTGTAGTTGTCGATTCAAGTGCGTGTTTTTGTTATGTTTCCCTTGTTGTTTTTAAGCTTGTTTTGCGTTGTGCTCATTTTATGTTACATGGTTGGTATTTTTAATGATCTTGGCGGAAGATTAACGACAAATCGATTCGTTTCAAATCGATTTACTTAAATCAGCAATCGGTTTCAATGAGAAATGTATGAATGTCAAAAGTTGCAAGCACGCATAGGTTAGCAAGGTACCCCATATTTAAGATTAGCTCACCATTAGCGCTACATTGAAAAATAGCCCATCAGAACAGATACATAACCACACACTTTTTAATTTTTTACGTAAATTTTAACACAAAAGTAGAATTGATCAAAACGTATACCAACTTATAATAAATTCTTGTGGAAACTTAAATTTCAATAAAAACTTGTGGAAAACATGTAGGAAAAAAGTCTATAAGTTGAGGCTATGCATTTCAAAGAGGTTATAGATTAAGTGTTTGTTTGCAAAATAGATCGGAATTCGTTTACTTAGGGAGTCAGTAGGGTCATCTTTTAAAAAAATTTTTTTTTGGCATTTTCTGTTCCTTTATACCCTTAGGATTAATGTAGAAACCCACTATACCATTTGAAGGTTTCAAAAAAGGCCTAAAAATTATAAAAAGGGGTATGTCAGTTTTCAACGTTTATGTCCATCTTTGTATGCTTTTCAGTACTTCAAACTTTAAACGCATTTTTCTCAAAACACACTTTTTTAAATTGGCAATAAATTGGGTTTTTGTGTTTCAGATGATCCAAAGATGAGAAATCGTGTTCGCCAATGAAAAAACGCATCTCATTTACCCAGCCATTTCTCCGACAGATGTCATCAAAAAATTCCGAAAAACTTTAAATTATACACTCCACGATATACCTCATGATATGTGAAAAAAGTTCTATTGTAGAATAAAAATTTCTATGAAAAAAAAAAATAAAAAAAGGCTATATTATCCTACTGACCCCTTAATAGTATTGATTTTTCTTTGAATTACAAACATAAATACATTTTTTTAAGGACTCGTCTGGAAGATGAAAGAATCCTTTCGAATTACAATTTTTATATCCTTAAAAATAATATACTAAAAAAATTTTAAATCGATATCTCACATAGTTTTTGAGATACAGTCTTTTAAAGTAGCTTAACTTTAGGGCTGTTTTTTCATTTTCATTTTTTTCGAATATCCTGCAGTGATTACTCGGTAAAAATCTGTCCAGTCTCAGTCAAATTCTATACAACCCCCCATCAGTTTCCTGATTTGATCAAAAATTGAATGTGGGTAAGCCAAAAATGATCAAAATGTAACTAAAAACAAAAAACGCCGAAATTTTTTCAATTTTTAATTGAAGACTCTTTGATTAACTCCTGTGATTGATATTTCAAAAATCTTACTGTTTTCTTAAAATATGTTTAAATATACCCCTAGATTTTAAAATTCACTTAATCTCCGTTTTGCTTGCTTAACTGGGGCAGTCAATTACCCGAGTAATAAAAACGGTCAAAAACTTTGTAAAATTTGGTTTCAAGTTGACAAAATGATTTTCTAATCCCGACGCCATTTTCAAACGTAGGGACTTTTGATTTTACTGCAAAAAATATACTTTGTGATAAAAATTGTACCCGAAAATTAAATTAAAATAATCAAATTCCCATGATAAGCGATTTGAACGTTGGTAGGCCTGCCCTTAAATATTATGCCAAATATGAGCGCGTTCTGTCAACCAGTTTGTTTATAATAGCTGCTTAAGACGGTACAGACTCAGTAGTGCGTTGCGATTTTTTAATAGATACAAAAAATTTAGCAAAGGATTTGCCTCAAATTATGTATTTCTAACCGAATTTCGTGTGCGGAATCGTTCCGAATGTTGGTCAGGGCTTACGGTTTAACACACAAGCCTACGAGTCGTACAAAGCCTTTAAAGATGGTCGAGAGATCGTTGAAAACATGTCTCGTTCTTTACGATGAAAATATTAAAAAAGTGAAGAATATGGTGCTTGAAAATCGTCAAGCAAGTGTTAGAAGGCTACCAAGAGAGCTCGACATCTCTCGCGAGTTCGTTCGAATGATTTGGTGGATACTTTGGGCATGAAACGCTTACTTGCTCGACTCGTCCGAATAAAGTTGCCTTTTTTTCAAAAGAGTGCCGAAACCAAAAAAAAAAAACCATGCCAAAGCTGCTCAAAAATCAAGGTGTTTTTTTCTCTATTCGTGGTTCGGTGTAACCTGAATTTTTTCCGGAGGGACAGAGGGTCAATAAAGAGTTCTATTCGTTTGCGTAAGAAAATCAGTCGAAAACAGCCGGAATTTTGGTAAAACAATTCATGGATTTTACACAATGACAATGTAAAAGCCAAAACGCAATGAGTACAATCGATCAACCACCGTATTCACCAGATTTTGTTTCACTTTTAAAGCCCTGAAGGGCTGCTTATTTCCATTTTTCAAGTGGACATTAATTCTTTCTTAGCAACACTTCGTTTTAAATTTCAAATACAAGTGATCTTACTGAACTCGATAAAGTAGCGTTGTAGCTTTCAAGGCTTTTCGTTATTCACTCGCTAAAAAGCGTAAAGTAGATAGGCTTAAGTATTAGTAAAGGGCTTTCCAACACTTTCCTTTCTGTGTATGCCTGTTCTCAAAAAATTATATTTATTGCCGAGCAAATAGAATTTTATTTAACAACTTAGTGCTTAGTGGAAACTTCAATGAAATAAAAACTTAAATTACTTGAAAGTTATTTGAAAGGAAGTAGAGAATTTGCTATGATTATATTGCACACATAAACACACATACAAACATACATATGTGCACAGTGTGCTGCGGTTGTATTAGCAGCTTAAAATCCAGTAGATCTCAGTACAATGGTGGCTTCTTGCATTCATGGCAGCCAAAGCTTACGCGTCATCAGTGCCCTTGCAGGCGACCATTATGTCTTTTGCGCTATGCCAATGCCATTTTACAAACATATATACACACACACTTTGCAATGCATGGACACATGTACATACGTACATATGTGTGTGCATATATAAGTGTGGCATTTGCGAGGATGCGCCGACACGCAGTCAAAGCCGATAGTCCAGCTCAGTTCAATTGCTAATGCCACTGCTCAAGCGATTCGCTGACGATCCAATAACAGAGCATGGAATTTGGGAAACAAAATGGAGAACGGCGAAAGGCGATTTAGGAATTGCAACGAAAGAAAGACCGAAGCATAAAATAACTAGCGTGTTTGGTAAAGTGAAAAATGTGTAAAAAATGGAATGTGTGTGAAGGAGCAAATGGTAAAAAGCAGCAAAACTGCAATTGCATAAGTATATCGTTATGCTAAAGTTTCGATTTTACAGTTATGCGTATGAATGTGTGTTGCAAACGGTGTCTTTATGTGTGTTTGCCAGATGCTGTGTTTATATATTATATATATATGTATATGTTTGTGACTCTTAGCATGTGAGCGTGGAGGCTGCGGCTCCGATTGCACGTCGTTGCAGTCGCTGCCGGTCGCACCTCCTCCGACACTCGTTGCTCTTGCGCCGCGCTTGGGTGGGTGTGTGTTTTTGCGTTAGCCGACTAGTGAGGTGTTGCTGTTGTTGTTGTTCGAAAGGACTCGGCCGCCCTATTCGTGACAGAGTACGGGAGAGCGCATTAGAGCCGCAACGATTTGCTGGCGCTGATGACACGAAGCATAGTTGTGGCCTAAACGTTAAGACCAGCACAGCACACAAACACACAGCAGCCTGCGCATAACGGTCATGTGTGTGCGTCCAAACGTGACTAAAACTGACAGAAATCAAATAAATAAAATAAGTTCGCCCGCATGCGGTGCAGTGTAAGCGTGCGAAAAAAAACTCGCTATAAATCAGCTGATTTATCGTAGAAAAATTAATGTGTGCTCGTTCAGCGTAACCAAATGGAAATCAAATAAAATGCTTAAATTTATGTGCGAAATACAATTCTGCTCGATTTGTGGCAATGTGCAGCCACAAATCTAAAATTGAAATGAGGAAATGACGGATGCACAGAATAACGGTATTTCATACAAAATTTCAATGCCTTTGCAGGTGCAGCCGCCACAGCAGCGTTTATGGAAAAATCGTTTGAATTTTTAAATTCTTAAAAAAAATATTTGCAATAAAAAAATTGCATAGTTAAGTGAAATAATAAATGTAATTCAAACATATCCTTCAAATGTATTCATAAATGTTAAGAAAAAAATTCTGAGATTATATAGTTAAAAGCATATAAATTAAAAGTTTTAAGGTAAGAATTGAAAGTTATGATTTAAAAAGTTAAAAAATAAGTGAAATTGCTAAAAAGTTGTTATAAGCAAGATTTATTGAATTAAGCAGTGTTAAATATAATATATTAAATTATGAAAACAGAAAATATCAGCTGCCGGCTATTTGAGGCAGTTTTTTGAAATAAAAAAATATGGCCTAAAACCATTTCAAGTGTAAAGTAAAAACAAAAAAAAATTAAAACAAATAAAAAAATTATTAAAATAAATAAATAAAAATATTTCTAATAACTGTAAGTGCAAATCAATACATATTATATAAAATGGTTGCAAACATATTCTACTAACAGAAAAGTATTAAACAAATATGTAAGTATAATGATTTAGAGAGATTCAAATACAAACAAAAATTAAAAAATATATTCAAAAGAATTATTATAAAAAAAAATCAAAATTATAAAAAAAGTGAAACAGTTTATAAAGATCGGAAAGGTAAAGCAAATAGTGAAAAATATTCCAATAAAAACACATAATATATAATAAATCAAAAATTGTTAGCTTTACAAGTTCACTAAGATTCAAAACTAATACACCAAAACTTAAAAAAAAAACATATATAAACATAAGAAATAAAGTAAGTAAAAAAACATAATGGAAAAATACAAAAAATGAAAAAAGTTAAATGTAAGTATAAAAACCAATGGAAAGTGAGAATAACACATTTTTAAAAATAAATAAACATTTGCAACAAAAATTTTGCTTTTAAGTGAATTCTTTAAAATTGTTTAAAAAATCTATACAAATACTATATACAGCGCAGAGTTCAAACAATTTAATGAAAATTAACAAAATAAAAATAATAAATTTGTAGCTCAAATTAAAAAATTAAACTAAAAAATATACAAAATTTATAATTATAAATCATGTAATTATAAATTATATGACAAAAAAAATTATAATAAATTAAAAAAATAATAAATAAAACATAAATTAAAAAAAATAAAATAAAAACGCCATAAAATTATTAAGAAAAAATTATAAAAAAAATTAATAAAATTGTCGAAATTGTGTAAAAATACCAAATTTTGTAGCTCAAGTTAAAAAATTAATTATTGAAAAATATACATATGTACATATATGTAGTATAATAATATATATTTGAAAAATATTTTTTAAATTATAACACAAACAGAAAAAAATTAAATAATTATTATAAAAAAGAACAAACTAAAAATCCATAAAATTATTTGTAAAAAATTATAAAAAAAATTATTAAAATTTAAAAGTATATTTAAATTAAAATATATACCAAAAAAATTTAAGATACATAGAAGTATTTGAATAAAATTTTGAAATATTATTTGAGTGGAGATTATAAAAAGTTAAACGACACTTTCTCTAAAAGAATTGAACAAGTGAAATGAAAACAACAAAATTAACTTTAATCAATAAACTTTTATAAAACAAAGAATATAATTAAAATACTAATTTTGAATTTGTTAGCGTAACGATTGGTAATTTTAATATATTTTTAAGAATATTTAAAAAAAAAACAAAGCGAAGATATTTGTAGATATAAAATTTATTAAACACAAAATTGTTTTTTTTTTAATATCTCCTTAACTAATAAATTCAATAAAAAGAATCAATAATATATTTATTACACCAAATATGCTATAAATTTTTTACTATAATAATATTTAAAAATGAAATAAAATTAAAAAAATAATTAAAAATTACTTAGAAGTTACTTAAAAGTTAAAAATTGAAACTTGTTGTAGTTTTCGAAAACAATTAAAAAAATTAGTTGAAATTTCAAATTATTTATAGCGAAATTAATACATTTTACATTAAATAAAGAAATATTTAATTAAATTGAAAAATAACCACAACATATCTACAAAAAGTTCAAGAATTAAAAAAAAATTTTAAATATGAGGTTTGAATAATATTTTAAAATAATTAAAAATTGATTAAAATAAAAAAAATAATAAGAATTAATTGAAAACTAAGTTCTCCAATAAAGTAATTAAAAGAATGTGCGAATTGGAGAAAAAATAAAAATATGAATTAAAAAAATAATTATAAATTAATTCAAAATCAAGTTCTCAAATAAAATAAGAAAAAATTTTGAGTATTGAATCAAACTAAAAATATACAAATTAAAAATTTAAAATTAATTAAAAACTAATTTTTCAAATAAAATAAAAAAATTTTTAAATTAAAAATATTTACTTCCGTACAGTGAAATGAAAACTTGAAAATAATTAAATATTAAAACTTAATTAACAACTAAATTCCCAAATAAAAATAAACAAACTTAGTGAAAATTCCAAATTATTTACTCTCATACAGCGAAAGGAAAGCAAAAACTAGTTAAACTGATTAGAAAAATTGCAAAATAATTAAGAAGCATGTAATTAAATTCAAAAATAAGCACTACGAAATACACAAAAAGATTAGGATATTTAAAAAAAATTAAAAAAAAAATTTCAGTTGGAAAATATATCAAGTCAGCGTTTCGCGTCTATTCTGGTTAACTGAAGATATTAAACTATTCTAAAAAGAGCAATAAATTTAATACAAAGCTGTAAAAGTGTGCAAAGTGTAACTCTACTGCTAAACCACAAATTATTCTTAAATATTAACACAATATTTAATAATTCTCATATAATAAGAACAAAAATATTAAACAAACCAAAAATATCGCAATTACATATTATATATACACAAATAATTACAACAATAAAACAAGCGTAATAAGTATAAAACCGACAAAAGTTTGAAACTAATAATTGTTAGGTTTTCGTCACTGTAGAGTATAACCTCAAAATGTGCACACAAATTTTTTAATAAATAAAAAAAAAATTATAATCAAGAAAGCAACGACAAACCAAACGAAACGAATTAACGAGCAGAAATTGTGAAAAACAAACAAAACCCAGCCCCAGCAACAACTAATCAACAACACTAATTGCCCTTAGTCGCTCGATGGTGGCTAAACGCCGACAGCAACAACAGTTGTAGTTGAATTATAACGTTCTCATATTAACGGTGTCGAACATCACAGTTGTCAACGCCAGCATTTGGTGTCGAATATTGTAGTTGTTGCTACTGTTAGGCTTGATGATGGCAATTTAGATTTTGCGCCACCATCAACAGCATCAACACACACATACACATGTATGCTACAACAACACGTGCAATAACAAATAATAAATGGATCCGAGACATTAATGATCACAGCATCGTCCACTGACCTGAAAATCTACCATATTTAATAATAAAACTAAAAGGCGCAAAATAAGCACCAAATGTTGAACCAAATGGCAAATGAAATGCCGTTAGCAGTTTAACAACAGCAACAACAGAAAATTAAGGAATCCAACGGTAGCCAAGGGAAGCCATATATTTTGTATGGAACAAAGGAATTCAACGTTGTGCATGAGTAAACATCAGTAGAAGCTAATCGCAACACATAAAATCCAAGGAAAAATCATTTGCTGGTGAGTACAAGAAGCGGGGGAAATGAGACACTAACTAATTGGCGGGGACTTTTTGTCTGTAGCCCAAAATGTGCGCCCTAATGATTTTGTCGAAATGGCAATATTTAATTGAGTGTGCGCACCCAGTAGGAATTTGTGGTGTTATATGAAAAATTTTGCAGTAATATTTTGACAGCTGGCTGGAAATTTTGGAATTATCATATGATCAAATTTAATATAAATTATTCAATACACATGCTAAAGTCTTCGGCTGGACTTGCCTTCAGTGCTTCTTGCAAATTTTGGCGTTCTTAGTCTCATGACATTTTTGTAGCGCCATCCGCTAGATTGTTGGTCGGTTTCTACGTGTTATACATAAAATCCTGTCTCGTCACCAACTACTATCATGAATGTAAGATTCTCAGCTACGTTAACAAGCATTTCTATTGCGACCTCTACTCGTACGACGTTTCAGCAAACGATTTAGCTCATTTGGCTCGAGTCTGGGTTTGATACGCTTCTTACCCACAACATTAACCAAAATGTATCGAGTCGATCCATAAGAGGTTTTTTTTATCCTCTACCAACACTACGATTTTCAATCAATGTTTCTTAAACTTGCTCCATACAGCTTTAACAGTGGGGGATGGAGATCCGGAATTAGGCAAGTTTTCGATGACATCACGAGTTTCATCGAATGCTTTGTGCCGCACAAATACTTTTCTCCGCCATAAAGTGGACTCTTTAAACTAATTTTACATATATGTTTATATTTTATTACCCTAAGCCCGTCCAACTGAAGCGAAGGGTGCATTCGCCGAAAAACAAGAAAGTTTCTAAGCATCGAGATCTAAAATGGCTCAGCTACAGAAACCAAAATTTCAACAGCTAAGATTAATAGTACGTTATAAGCAATTGTTACGATTTTATTTTTTGAAAGAAAGCCATTTGGTCTCTTTAATTTCGAAAAGTGAATCAAAATGTAGAAGAATGATAATTCAAATCATAAAATATGAGAGGGAATGCTTCGAGTATTAAAAATTTGAACTACACTATTTTAACAGTAAGGGTCTAAACTGTCTCGAAAAGCGAATCAAGATGTTAAATGTAATTAGCATTGTATCGTAAGTGTAGGTATAAGTTTTAAAGGACTAGTGTATGGAGGTAGACTTTACCTAAAATCCCATCGGAAATGCCGTCAGGCGAAAAGTAAAAATTGTTTGTGTACCGACTCTAACGTGCCAGGATTGATTTGGTAACTAGCGTTCCATACAACAGAGGCATATTTCAATACAGGTCTAAACAAAGTTGTAAAAAGTGTTCAATAACATATGGATCTCTAAATTCTTTAGAACACCGTTTAACCAAATTAAAAATATATTTTGCTTTCAAGATAATGGTATCAATATGAATACTGAAATTAAGCTTAGGATACATAGTAACTCGCAAGTCAACGAAGTTAAAAACTTGCTCTAGTAAATAGTCGTTTATTAAGAAAAGAGAGGGGAACCCAAATCTACGAGAAAAGCACATTGTCTTGAATTTTTTGAGATTCAACGGCAAATCATTTCTTCGCATATAATACGAGTATATACTGATTAATATTTGTGCCATCCATTTCATAAAATCAATTTTTTTTATGGAATGCTTGACATAAAGTTGAGCACACATTTTAAAGAGTACAACATGTGACTAAGAATTCATCTATTCAAAAGATTAATAAAAAAACTGAAAAAATGAAGTTTGTAATGAAGAGCTTGTATTCGAAAACGACTCACAACATATCAGAACCATTTTGAAATTTTATATTTACCAAGCGAGCTTTAGAGCAGAGCCGCTCAAAATAATGCGCAATTTTTCATGCCGTTGGTAAATAAATTGCGCATTATTTTGAGCGGCTCTGCTTTAGAGTTGACTTTGCAACTAGGAATTTCTTACAGGAAAATTAGTAATATACATACATACATATGTCGGTTAATTACGTTAGGAACTTTTTAAGGTCTAATTAACAATTTTATTCGAAACTCATGTGTACATTGTGATCGTTCAGTTCATTCTTACGTAAAGGTCTTATGAGTTGCACGGCGAGTACTTTTTAGAATTCACTCTAATCCTTTCAATACATGGAGTTTCGGTAGCCGTGTCTTGCTGAGTATATTCTAAGCTTTTTATTTCCATTGTCGATCATTGTCTTAAAGTATGATCAATAAATCTTGTAAGTTCATACCAGCGATTATTTATTAGTTCTGACAGGTTTATGTGAAATATAGGTAATATTAGTTCGACCAAAAAAAAATTCAAAGCGTTCACATTCTTAAATTTGGCTACTTTCAGTTATATGTAATTAGATTTCTTTGATGATTTTTTGCATTTTAATTGAGTGATAAATTAAGCAAACTTCTGAAAATGTGAAAATGAAATTCTCTGAGCGGACTTAACTCATTTAAATGCGTTTCCAAGAAAAGGCACGAAACGGTTTGGGAAGTCCTTTTTTAAGTTAGTGGTGATAAGTTTTGTAGAAAATGAAACTATGAAATTTTATAGTTAGGTCCTATTTAACTATATAAAATACATTCATAAAACATGGAAATGACACTTAGAGTCGATATTGTTAATTTTAAATTTGAATTTTATATAGAACTCACCTTACTTTTAGTATAATTATCACGTTTTCAGGGCGAAATTCCTTATTGTAAACGATTACCCTCCTTTCGAGCAAAATTTGCCGAACCTTTAAAGACAAGAAAGTTGAAAAGTTTGTAAGTGTACATACATATACAATATTATAGTAGACTAAAAAATGCTCAGCTACAGAAATAAAAGAACTCAACAGCTGAGATTTAGTTTCTAAATTTTATACTAAATTTTGTAAAAGTAAAAAATGTAACAAAAACTTGGCTTCCTCTCCCCGACCTAAGGTTGACTGTACATTTTTTTCCTTTATTTTTTGTTGTTTTAGCTTCCTTTTATAATAAGATTCAACTTACTATGCATTTTTTCACTTTAAAACATTTTCAAAGTCTAAAGACGGGAGCTTAGTTATACCTTTATTGCCTGAAAGCAGTCAAAATGACTATGAACTATGTCAATGCCGTCGTATATCTCGTAAAACTCATCGTTCCATCGACTGCGATATTCGTCGTTGACAACGTGCAAATGAGAATAAATCTTCCAACAAACCCTTCTATCGAAAACTCGTAACGTCGATTCATCAGATGTTGCCATCGTCCATGCCTCTGCACCACATATCAGGACGAGTGACTTGTAGAATTTGGTCTTTGTTCGTCGGGAGAGGACTTTACTTCTAAATTGCCTACTCAGTCCAAAGTAACACCTGTTGGCAAGAGATATTTCGTCTTGGCCTCGTTCATAACCAAACCCATTTCCTTCGCTTCTTTGTTCAACTTAGAGGAGGCGGAACTAACGGTGCGGTTGTTATGGTCAATGATATCAATGTCATCGGCGTACGCCAGCAGTTGTATACTCTTGTAGAAGATTGTACCTTCTCTAATCAGATCTGCTGCTGAAATTATTTTCTTCGGAGTAGATTGAAGAAGTCGCATGATAGGGAGTCGCCCTGTCTGAAACCTCGTTTGCTATCGAATGGCTCTGAGAGATCCTTCCCGATCATGAGAGAGCTTTTGGTATTGCTCAACTAATACGGCTGTGTAATTAGTTTTGCGTGGATACAAAATTCAGACATAGCAGCATAAAGACAGCTCCTTTTCGTGTTGTCAAAAGCAGCTTCGAAACCGATGAAGAAGTGGTGTGTATATAATAATAACTTGAGAGAAGATAAATTTAACTGATTTAATCTCTAAGCCCCTTAGAAATGATCTAAAGCAAAAACAAAAACTAAATTACTTATTGGAAAGGATTAGATATCTAGAGTTCGATACTATTAAATCATATCCCAAAAAAATAAAAATTCTTTAAATTTAGTTTATCTATTGTAAGCAATAATAAACCGGGAACGAGACTGTTTTTCCTATTTATATAAATTCCATTTTTCCTCCTCAAACGTGAGAATATTCAGTTGAAAATGCTTATATAATTTAAACTCGAAGAGTTACAGATCGCATCTAACTTAGTAACCGTTATTTACTTGGCTCATTGTGTCAAATGAAGAAGTATTGCGATTTTTCCTCCCCCTTCTCTGTTGCATCACATAAGAAATGAATGTATCGAAATGTTTGCTATTTCGGTGTAAACCCCGGGGATTAACTCAACAGCACGCAGTGCGGTCTTATACAGACAACAACAATGGTGATAACGATTGTGAGCATGAGGGTTTTAATTGTAAATCCCACACGGTGAATGAAATACGCAGAGCAATGTGGTTTTATATACATATTTAATTGCTGGCTTTAGCTTTTTTACAGCTATTGTTTCAAAAAATTACCGTTGAGCGGGACATTTTTTTAATAATAAAGGGTGATTTTTTAAGAGCTTGATAACTTTTTAAAAAAAAAAAAACGCATAAAATTTGCAAAATCTCATCGGTTCTTTATTTGAAACGTTAGATTGGTTCATGACATTTACTTTTTGAAGATAATTTCATTTAAATGTTGACCGCGGCTGCGTCTTAGGTGGTCCATTCGGAAAGTCCAATTTTGGGCAACTTTTTCGAGCATTTCGGCCGGAATAGCCCGAAGTTCTTCGGAAATGTTGTCTTCCAAAGCTGGAATAGTTGCTGGCTTATTTCTGTAGACTTTAGACTTGACGTAGCCCCACAAAAAATAGTCTAAAGGCGTTAAATCGCATGATCTTGGTGGCCAACTTACGGGTCCATTTCTTGAGATGAATTGTTGTCCGAAGTTTTCCCTCAAAATGGCCATAGAATCGCGAGCTGTGTGGCATGTAGCGCCATCTTGTTGAAACCACATGTCAACCAAGTTCAGTTCTTCCATTTTTGGCAACAAAAAGTTTGTTAGCATCGAACGATAGCGATCGCCATTCACCGTAACGTTGCGTCCAACAGCATCTTTGAAAAAATACGGTCCAATGATTCCACCAGCGTACAAACCACACCAAACAGTGCATTTTTCGGGATGCATGGGCAGTTCTTGAACGGCTTCTGGTTGCTCTTCACCCCAAATGCGGCAATTTTGCTTATTTACGTAGCCATTCAACCAGAAATGAGCCTCATCGCTGAACAAAACACGCGCGCGAAACACATTTCGAACCGAACACTGATTTTGGTAATAAAATTCAATGATTTGCAAGCGTTGCTCGTTAGTAAGTCTATTCATGATGAAATGTCAAAGCATACTGAGCATCTTTCTCTTTGACACCATGTCTGAAATCCCACGTGATCTGTCAAATACTAATGCATGAAAATCCTAACCTCAAAAAAATCACCCGTTACCAGCGTAGGTTTTTCGGTTGGTGATGAGAAAATCACCAGCCTGGAAATCCAACGCAGGCCTACTCTTGCCAACAGATGCTTCCTCAGACTGAGTAGGCAATTGAAAAGTAGAGCCCTCTCTCGACGAACAAAAGCCAAACTCTATAAGTCGCTCATAATTCCCGTCCTGCTATATGGTGCAGAGGCTTGGACGATGACAACAACCGATGAGTCGACGTTGCGAGTTTTCGAGAGAAAAGTTCTGCGAAAGATTTATGGTCCTTTGCGCGTTGGCCACGGCGAATATCACATTCGATAGAACGATGAGCCGTACGAGATATACAACGACATTGACATAGTTCAGCGAATTAAAAGAAAGCGGCTACGCTGGCTAGGTCATGTTGTCCGGATGGATGAAAACACTCCAGCTCTGAAAGTATTCGACGCAGTACCCGCCGCGGGAAGCAGAGGAAGAGGAAGACCTCCACTCCGTTGGAAGGACCAAGTGGAGAAGGACCTGGCTTCGTTTGGAATATCCAATTGGCGCCACGTAGCGAAGAGAAGAAACGACTGGCGCGCTGTTATTGACTCGGCTATAATCGCGTAAGCGGTGTCTACGCCAGTAAAGAAGAAGATGAGAAAACCACGATCCGCATGATCATTGACGACACACAGGAAAGCAAGGTGCCTTTTGCCGGTTACTAAAAAACTCATCTCTGTGGAACCTGTATGGACGTTCCATATACAATATGTACATAGGTCTTGTTTTTTAACCGTAGCACGTTTCCTAAACAATTTTTCACGCTCTTCCAGTTTTCCTCGTTTTGAAACAGGAATGTTCTTTTGTTTTTGTAATTAGCATAGCCTTTTCCACGAGTCCCTGCTCACAACGTTTTTGTTCCTATATATCCTTCTTTATTTCCTCTTTGGTGATTGTGACATTTGTCCCTTGTTTTTTCAACGTCCATATTGTCTTTCTTTGAAGTTTTAGTAAGTCGATGGACGTGCTTTCGCTTATTATCGATACAGCTTCTCCTGAAACTGTTCGATATACCGTTCCTTCCCTTGAATCATCTATGCGATAGTTGTTTTTTTAGGGCTTTTATTATTTTTCATCAATAAGTCGACTCATAGCTCTGCACCCTACAGCAAGAGATTCCGTGTGATCCGCATAAAAAGTTTTTGTTTTTCCTATGCCGTTCCTCCGATGTTGACCATCAAACTGTTGACTTGGAAAGTTATTTGATTTGCCTTTTCCTAAGCGTGTTAGATTTGTAGCCAGTAGGTAAGATTAGAATCTAACCCCAAACACTGGAAATTGACAGCTTTTTGCCTACTTTATTCTTGATTCTGAAATTTATGGAAAAAAATATTTTAAACTCGGCCATTGCAATGCCATTTCCGATGACCCCTCAGAAAAATGATGCATCCGCATTGGCAGGAAAACTCTCTACAGGATCATTTAAAGTAAAAAATACGTGTTTTAGTTTAAACCTTAACGTAGAACGAAGGAATAAAACTGAAATTTGGATTTTTGGCAGGTATCTTTACAAAAAATTTAAGTTTCAGTGAAAATTTCGCGATTTTTTTTTCAAATAGTTGGATCAAAAAAAATTCTTGCACCAAGTTTTTAAGAATTGTATCTCAAAGACCTGTGTCAATTTCATGAAGATCAGTTGAGTAGTTCTCGAGAAATCTTGCCAATCGACTTCAAAATAACAGTTTCGATAAAAACGCGTTTAAAGACGACACAATTAGCCTAGCTAACCTCGAGCACACAAGTTCTCAAGGCTGTATCTCCGAAACTTTTATTCGTATAAACTTCAAAATTTAGGACAATATTCTAGAGGTGTTGTAGTAAGACAATAAAAAAAAATTATTTTTTGAAACCCGTAAATCCCCATGTAACTCCTTAACATTATCCTGCTTCATTTTAATAGTTTAGTTCTCATCTTTGGTCGAATTTATGTATGCTAACTATCGTTGTATTTAAAGTAAGCTCTAATAACTACACTGATTAATTTTATTCTAAACTGGCTACAATTCGTCACATCTTCCAGAGCGTTAAATGGAACAAACAACTGGTGTTCTTCGGTAAGCGCTTTTAACATAACCAAAAAGAAACTGTAAAATTCCATTTTTTCTTAGGATTTCACAAGAAGAAGATGATTAGTATATTCATACAATTAAAATTAAAATATTTAAATTGAGCATCATTGGATTTCTGTTGCTATGTGTTCAATCTCGAATAACACTTTCACTTATAAAATATGCTTTCAAAATTATACACAGAATCCCGGGGAGGTTTTTTCATTACTAAACTTTTTATTTATTTATCATCGCTATAGCACACTGTTTAATTGTATTTTATATTACTGAATAAAATTACTGCCAGCCATTGTTTTCAAAATTATAGCGCTGCCATGCTGTGAAACTACATAAAAGCGATAAAATCAAATTTAATTTCCATCAGTGAACATAAAAAGTACAAAGAGAAGAATGGCTGACATTCCTAATTGAAATGTTATCGGTAAATTAATAAATGTTGCTATTAATAATGATTATGCGCTAGGGAAATGCGCTGCAACACAGGAGTGTGCCCATAAAAATGTTCATTTATAAAATAGAGAATGATAATCATTTTGATACCCTACAAGCGTGGAGCTATGTATGTGGTCTTAAGGTCCGTTTAAACGAAGTATTTTCTGAAAATTTCAAACAAATTTTATTATTAAAATTTCCTCAGTTAGGTTAGGTTAAGTTGAAAGGTCGATACTAACAACCCTGACAAATTGTCGAAGCGCTTTGAGCCGATCACAAATTAGTTGAGGCGGCATTAGACAGTATTCTGTGCTTCTGGTTTGTATTACTGCCGAAATGTTTCTACCTAATCTTCTTCCATACAACTTTTACTGAAATTTAAGCCTTGCAGCATGAAGAAGACTTATTTAAAAATGTCGAGTAAAAACTTCCACGTTTACGTTAAGAAAAACTTTGCTAAGGTAAAGTTGTTCAGTAGCAATACCTTATTCTACTCTAGCTCAGAAAGATCCCGCTGTCACATAGTGGCTGATCGTCAACCAACGCCTTTTATTTACGAGAGGACCATAAGTTCAAAGCCAGAGGGCAAGATAACAATGGGGATCCAACTTGTTCACATACCGATGTGCACAATGTATTGGTGCTCCCTGTCGCTAGCTCATCGACTATGCAGCTTGCAGCGCTTCCGTTATGACTAGGCACCAGAACATGTCTGATAACGAAGTAGCTTAATGCTATATCTAGAGAGATTAGACACTCCATGATTAACCTTGAGCGCATGGTTTGCAAGCTCAACGCTACTATTGCCGCTCTGCTGTAGAAGTAATGTACACTCCCCAGAAAGAAGGTGCATTTTAAAAGCTATTACTACTGTAATATCAGACACTTCTGCCTCAAATAGACTAAAATAGCTTGGTAGCCTAAAGCTCATTGCAGAAGACTCTCCCCCCAACCTTTCGTTCTAGCTTCGACCAATCCCTAAAAGAGCTCAGTGCGCCTCGTCTTCATCGACACATAAATATATCCTTCGTCGGTATGTGAGTAGAGAAAACATCCCCAGGACAAGTCTCTACGTAGTAGTCTAAGTTTTTGATGTTTCAATTGCAAGAGGACAGAATTTAAATGTTACCCTAGTTGGACTCTTTCAATTTTACGCTTCTTGGAGACAGTAGCCTTTTTGCACGTCTTTCACTAAGCGAAAGCACCATAGAAATTTATTGGCCTGATTCCGGTTTCGTAGAGCCTTAACATGATTTTTGGTGAGAGTTCTCATCTTATCACTATAGCTCTACAGCACTATAAGGCAACCATGCTTTCCTTACTCTGTTATTCAAGCGTGTTTTTTAGTTCAATTAAAGTATACTTATTTTACTATCAAGTGTATATAACCACTTAATGCATAAATAAAAACAACTTTTTCTGAGTCAGTGAATAATTTATTTTATGACACTTTGCAATTAATTTATCTTTAGAAAATTTTCAAAATTATTTTAAGTAAATTTTTAATTTGTATTATAATTTTTTCGGCAATTTTGAAATTAAGAATGAAATTATTGAAAATATGCAAATAATGATTTCTTAAAATATATTTATTTTAACCGATAGCCTTAGCTCCTATAGTTGTTTTTTTAATTTATTATAATTTCAATTAACAAATAAATAAGTTATAATAATTTCCATAAAAAATACAAAGTGATTAGTATACAAACACCCTGTACTCACCTTTACGTATTACATCATTTATGACTCTCCTGCACTGATATTATTTGTTTGTATGTTATACGAACGACGCTGTTGGTTAATACGAAAACGACGATAGACGAACACCAAAAAAATGAACGCAGCGCCTTCACATTTTATGAAATATATTTAAATAGCAATTATTTCACTAATTCACTACATCAGGATTTATAAATAATATATAATATTGGATTTCCACGCACTTCATTATTAACACCATTAACAAGCATAAAAACAAACATATGCATATAGAAAACACAATTGCCTATGCACACTATTTCATTTCATTTTGCGCACATTTTTTGCTGTTACCAGAACACTTACAACTTTTCACACTTAATTTAACTTTTCACTATATTAATTTAAGGGTTCATTTAATTTGCACAACTCAGAATCAAGCTTTTAAATTAAACAAAATAATTTAAAAAGCATTTTTACTATTAATTTATGACGCGTTTATTACTATTTTTCCCGCAACACGAACTCACGCGCAATTTGACTATTGACCGATCGCGATTGAAAAATTACAATTGAATGACTGAGCAAATGTGAAGTGAGTTCGTAGAGAAACTGCACGACAGCGGTGACGCTGTTGTGTTTGCTGTATGTTGTTTGTGGTGGAGTTAGCATGTGGCGAAGGTGTCCGATGTTTTTGTCCACCTTCGTTTGCGTTTGCTCATCGCAGCATAGCAAAGGAGTAGTGCACTCACTGCATGCCTACTACATTACGGTAGATGTTTTTGCTTCTCCTTGTAATGTTAGTTGTTTGTGAATTAGCAGCAATTTGGCGATTGAGGTGTCAAATGAAAGAAATCGCATGCGATTTTTTTATATACTCTGAAAATATTTTAAAATGCTTATTGATATAAAATAATATATAATGTAATAATATTATAAAGTGCTTTGAATAAGGACTATACTAAACAATATTATATATAATAGTATATTATAAATGAACATTTGGTTTTAAAAGTACTTTTACAAAGTAAGAAAAGAAACAATATTTATATTGATCTTAATTTTCACTTTCTACTTTTGGAAGTATTTTATAGATACAATTTTTTTTTAAATTTTTTGTATAAAATAAAAGTGAATAAAACAAATGTATTTTATAAATAACTGCAACGATCTCAGGAAGAAGTATTTGTTGAGCGCTAAGTTATATTATCTGCAGTGAAAACTAAAATATGGAATAAAAATCGCCAAAATCATAAAATGTTAGTAGACCGAGGTAAAACCTTGTTCAAAATCAAATAATCAACTTTAAACTAAAAAGTGAAAAATAATACAATATTATATGTATATATTTATAGCGGGATTTTCAATATGAGCGCTACAATTTTCTTTTTTAAATAAAACAAAAAAAATTGAGATATCAGTAAAATTATTTATTCGTGTGAAACTACATTCGATGCCATTCTGTATGGAACTCGATTTCTTTTGCATTGTCACGACGGGCATTCTTGCAGAATTCGAGACGCTCAACCCAATTTTCGACAGTTTTCAAGCATAAACCGGCCGACGCTGCTGTAATTTTATGCTTGTTGGCATAAATCATGGACTTGATGTAGTCCCACAGGAAATAGTCTTACGGCGTCAAATCACACGACCGAGACGGTCAATTGATTGGGCCATTCCGTGAGATAACACGTTCACCAAACTTGGTTTTCAATAAATCGATTGTGACATTCACTGTGTGGATTATGGCGCGGTACTGTTGGAACCATATATTGTTCAAGTCCATGTCATCAATTCGGACCAAAAATATTCGGTTCCCATTCACAGTAGCGTGCCGGTCTTGATGATCACGAAAGAAGTACGGCGCAATGACGCCGCCGACCCTTAAACCGAACCAAACCGTAATTTTTTTCGGGATGCAAGGGGTGAATCATCGACGTGTGGATTGCTGCCTGACCAATAATGCATATTTTGTTTATCGACAAAGCCATTCAGCCTGAAATGAGTCTCATCGCTGAAGTTGATTTTTCGTTGAAAATCCGGATCATTTTCAAGTTATTGCTCAGCTCAATTCACGAGATCAAAGATACGACGATTCTGGTGGTCAAGCGGCTTCTAGTCTTGCGACAATTTGATCTTGTAAGGAGCTAGACTAAGATCTTTTCGCAAAATTCGCCACAACGACGTCACAGAGGTGCCCAACGCTTGGGAATGACGTGTGAGAGGATGATTCGCGGTCTTCCTCAATTGACGCGCAAGCGTCAGCAATATTCTCGACACTACGGCCACTTCAGACAGGACGATTATGACGACCATAAATTGGACGTAGCGCTCTTAAAATTGAAACAATTGACTACGAATTTCGGCAGTAAATTTTAAGAACTTCGACTCGTTGTTATCTTTCCATGATGAAATGCCAAACCTTACTGAAGAGAAGTGTCAAAAGAGCGGGAAAAAATATGACGTCATTTGTTGGGCCTATTGGTCTTCATTTGTGGCGTCTCTAATGAAAACCCGTTATAATGTATATATGTATATGTATACATTTTTTTGGATTTTGATCCCTTGGTTGATACGTCGGACTTTAAAGTATTTCCCTGCCTTTGATTCCTTTAAGTTTTAAGAGTATAATATGTTCGGTTGCACCCGAACTAAGCCCTTCCTTACTTGCTTCCTTTAGCATGCACACCGAAACATCTGGTGAGTAAAGAGAAAGTTTCAAACTATAAATTTTGTTCGCTCCCCTATCTCTGACACCATAACTACCATACTTGTTGTGCACAGTTTAGGTGGCGTGTGCTCAAAATATGTGAATTGTGCAGAAACATAAATAAACAAAAAAAAAAATAAAAATAAAAATAAAGCATTTAAATAAAACTTTCAAAGGCATGAGGCATTCGAAACTTTTGCCTAATTTTTCCTGCTGCCACTAACCCGGCGACTTCTTTGCCAAACTTTCAACTACATAAATACTCGCACCACTACATAAATACCGTACACACACATAACTCATAGTTGACTGGCCAAATGCCAATTGTTTGCGTGTCTGAAATTTGAAATTAATATTGGAAGTTTATTGAAAAGGCATTCATGCATATTTCAAGGCAAACGCTTGCACTCTCGCACACACATACACACAGGCACAGCGCTACTTCACTGTGGGGGGTTCGCCCCCGAATAATCGACGAAAAATTATAACTTATCCTGTGGCATCGCCGCTAAACTTTGCTGGCTGCCGGTTTGAGGAATGGCAAAAAGTTTTCGCACACTAAGACCTTGAGCCTCGAGCAGCCGTATTGAAGGACTGCTGCGGGCTGTTCACACGAAATATGCACGAAATTGTAGAAATTAAGTGTATTTAAACTGAAATGCTGCCCGGGTTTCTGCTGATAAATGCCAGTAAATGTGGCTGCTTATTTTGCGCTGTTAAATATTTACTTTTCTTGGAAGTAGCAATATTCGAAACACATTTAATTTGATTTACAAGCGCGCTTAGCATATTTAGCTTTCAGTGAAATTATGAGAAATTATTGGTGCGAGCGGCAACGAGCGCCTAGCAGCTTGTAAAGCCCTACGTGCTGAGTTGAGTGTGGCAGCTGCTGTAGTGGCTAATACTGCCAAAGTTTTCACTTAAAGGCAAACATAAATGGTTTTATTTTTTGTTTTGCATTATTGAAATCATTTTGGCAGTTGAAGAAGTTCGTGAGCGTTACGCGTTAAAAATTTTGAATTGATATTTACTCAGATAATGGTTAACGGAACATGGTCAACTAAATTGAAAATAAAACGGACGTAAGTCTTTTATATTATAAAGGGTGCTTTCTGTACTCTTGCAACATTATTTCACCAAACGGCTGTTTGTATCATCTCAGAAAAATCGAAATTGAGACATAATACCCAGTTTTAGTCTTTATTTTTAAATGATAAGTCGAGTTGAAATCTGAGTGATTTTCTGCTTGTACGTCCGTCTGTGGTGGAGGCTCTAGAAAAGACCACACTTGCAAAAAAACTGGAGAGTTTTCAATGGGCTCATCAGCTGTTATGATGCACAAACGAAAGGTGTATCGCTTCGAAAGATACTATCAGACTCAGAAATCTGGGATCTTAAAAGAACACGTGTCTGAACACTCGGATATCCTCACACTCTTTAACTTCAGACCGGATCACTTGAATCATGGAGTCGTCAAACCGAATTCTGACGGCTCTTTCTCTGCCCATATACCGGCGAGGTAGTTGGGGTGGGAAGTAGCTTTTGGAGTAGAGAGACAGTGAGCTTCTTTATGGATGGGTTAAAGCTTAGGGGGAAGGTTGGTGGAGGGGTTTACTGTTAGGAGCCCACTATTTCAGCTTCAGACTTCTTGCCTATTGCAGTGTCTTCCAAGTCGAGGTTGCAATTAGTCAAGGTAGCAGTAGATTTACTGCTCTAGAGTGCAGCCTCCTTCAGAGAAGTGACCATCCCCTCAGACAGCAGGGCGGATGCTAGCCTTGAACTCATTAACAGTGCGTCCAGTGTTGGCCAAGGAGTGTTTAACCTTGCCATCAGTAGTATCGAGTGTCCTTACTTACTTACTTACGGAGCTGCTGTATGGTAGGAGACAGCAGTGACGGTCTTGGGTCGCCGAAAACTCCTCTCGGTGCAACGTTGTACATATGTTGCTTGCATGTCTGCCTGTATGTCGTACCGTTTCGACAGGGGCTTCACAAGTTTTGTTAGAAGCACCCCCTCTTGACCTGATTGTCATACAGCGTGCTGTTCAGGGCGCTGATCAACGCATTGATTTGATCCGTTGTAATTTTGAGTACCGTGGAGTAAGGCTGTCGTCAGCAGGTACCTACGTAAAACATTCCGGTTGTTGTCCTTGTGATAAGATTGATATGGATGCAGGTCGCAACGGAATCACAGCAAATTGTAAAGATGATGACCAAGGAAAGGCACCTTACAACCGCTATCTGTAGAATGGAATGAGGGTCGGTGCTCTCGTATCCTCTTTTGTTCTACCACTAGATAGCTGGGCTTCGCGGAAGCTTGGCCAGTGGTGGACCATAATTGGTACATGCGCTGTCGCAGAAGTCTTTTGGATCAAGATTCATCTTTTTGCCTTCAATAAGGCTAACCTAGTACTATTGGTGTCCATGCTGTAAGATTTTAGCCAAGCTGACTCGAATAAATTGTAGTCGATAGGCCAATTGCAGCAATTGGGGCCGTATTTCTGCAATAGCGTGAAGAATAATCTTTTCCAAGACGTTTTTTTTCCGTAGACTAGCGATTTCATATAATCCCACAGAAATAGTCCAGCGGTACTAAATCGACAACGCGACGCCACAGGATCACGACGCGACGCGAGCTGCCAGAAGCTACGGGAGTTTGTTTGAAATGTTCTTATTCATGCTCTTTTATAGTTTGAACCTGGAAACAAGTGATTGGGACGAGGGTTTATGAAACGGAATTTTAAAATTACCTTCAAAATTCAAAAAGTTACCGAACCCTTTTTCTATACATTAAACACAAACTGCAATTGTGTAATTGCCGCTTACAGAAAACGTAATCAGTTCCATATAAATTTCACCCTTACAAGGTAACAAGTAATACTTTCGACTTTGAATTAATTAACTGTCCTAACAGCATGGATACTGTATTTATACATACATTTAAGCACGAATCATTCCTACACAGCTTAATTGCATCCAATTAATTATGTACACTGTATTAACGGGCTCTCTGCTAACAGTTTTCCATTAATTTCGCTGTCATGGCGCTGATAATTAAAGCTACAATTTATTTGTAATTGCCAATTTCAAAGCGATCGTCCGTCATTAGGCAATCAAGGTGTGAACAGCCAACATTCAAAACCCACTGACCTGCCCCCTGCCATAAGCTCATAATAGTTCAAATTACATTTACCCTGCAGAATGTCGATTTCTTCTTGTACCCACCATTTTGCTTTGCTTAGCTGACAGCTGCCAGTTTGCCGTGACACTTCTCTTTGCTCAGCAAAGCTGAGAAATCATAGCCAACTTCTATTCAATTTACATATATTTAAATAGATTGTTTGTTTGTGTGTGTAAGCCATTATTGATTAGTTAATGAATACACTTGCTTAAATACATTTTAATTACATACATTTTGCTTACAAGATATTTTAATTATGATTTAATTTGATTGTAAAAAAACTTAAAAAACAAGAGCTTTGACGGCCCAAAAAAACTCTTACAAACTTAGTTAAGAAAAACACCTCTTTGGAAGCTGCGAAGAAAAATCAATTAATTCCTACTAAAATATAAAAATCAAAATAAACTGAAGATATGCTGACAGATAATCGGCATCTATGCTATATTTCAGGGAACTTATTTTAGGTTTAGTAAAGTGATTTGTACAAATAACGGGTGGGCCATATAAAATTTTCATTTAAAGATAGGGCGTAAAAGATTGAGTGTAGCGTTTGCTGTATCGCACGTAGTACCGTCCTGCTGGAACCAAATGTTGTCCAGGTCTTCCTCTTCAATTTGCTTGAAGAAAAATTTGGTTAACATTGCGCGATATCGCTCACCATTGATGGTTACGGCGGTTCCTTCTTCATTTTCGAAGAAAAATGGGCCGATGATTCCACCAGACCAAAATCCGCACCATACAGTGATTCGTGCTGTGTGCATTGGCTTCTCGACAATTACGTGCGGGTTTTCTGTGTCCCAAATGCGACAATTCTGCTTGTTAACGTAACCATCGAGGTGGAAATGAGCCTCGTCTGAATAGATGATTTTTCAGACTCACCGCTTTGGAAAAAAGTTTTCAATATTTCCCAGTTTTCTTCTAGTGAGTAGCGACCCTTTCGTAAATTTTAGACTTTTTACTGATTATCTGTCACTTTCTGAAAGGTATTTGACGTTTCCAATGTCGAAATATATGTAGATAATTAAAATTTAAAACGTTAGATGACCCACCCTATATTTTATCACAGGAAGGCTATTGTCAATATACACCCTGTCCAGAAAGTATCGGTAATTCTTTATTTATATCCCCCGCTTATATTGAAGACAAGTACATTTTTTTGCTAGGTTGGCACACTGTCTTTAATTACGATGCTAAAAATTAGCACGATCGTTAACCAATGCGTTTACAGCAGCTGTGTATGTATATCAGTGGACCTCAGTATACTATTATACTGTATTTGCCAGAATACCAAAATGAGACTCTTGACTAACATAGTCACTAAATTACGATTGTAACAATTAGAGTCATGAGATAATCGTGACAAGCAGAATACCGATATAATTGACAGTTCGGCAATTAAGGAAAAAAATGAACACCTGTCTTCCATATATGCGGGAGATCAGAGAGGGAAATGGAGAATTCCGGATACTTTCTTGGCAGGGTGTATACATACAAATATCTGATATATTAGTATGAAAGAAAGATATTGTAATAATATCGGTTTACAAAATATTTAATTCGACCTTTCAAAACATAGGCCAAAAGACATTTTTGCTGTAAGGCTAAAAGTCCAGTCGGATGCAAATTGTCCAAGTTATATGGAAGAAGGTGACGTGAAAAACCTTCTCGCCTATGCAAGACTGAGGCTGAAACATATCGGCAGACATACCTTAGCCAAAATTGACATTGACCGCCACCTCAAATTTGTAATAAATTGATCAATTTACCATATAACAGTTTTAGGCACCATAATAAGCCGGCGTTAGGTAGATGCTGACTTTTATATTTCGGAATTTGGCAACACCAGTGTTGCAATCTGGCACCACACAATTTTATCGTAAAGTTTGGCAATTTTAATGGTATGCATACTAAGAACATTTTGACATCCGAGCGATATTTGTGTTGTTTACAGTAACTTAAAATATTCTTCTCGACCAAAAATAGCAAATCTCGAACATTTTCGCCCGATTCTTATTTACAACTACATCAAGGGCCATGAATAAAATAAAAATGGTATGGTAAATACAATCGATGTCGTAGATCACTCCGAGATGAATTTCGTGAAGCAATTGTTCTTCCGGGAACTATCTATGCTGCGAGCAAACTGCTATTGCAAGATCATCATGTGAGCTATCGTAAGATTGAGACAACTATGGGCATTAGTGGGACTAACATACATTCAATATTGCATGAGCATTTGATTATAAAACCACATTTTTCACGTGGGATCCCACATATAGTAATTTGCCGATCGCTCAAAAAAAGGCTCGCGTCGATTGTTCGAAAGAAATGTTAACAAAATACGATAACGGTGCTTCGAAACACATCTGACATGATGAATCATGGAATTACCCGTATGACCTCAAAAGAAAACAGCGGTCGAATGGGTGTGTTTCAAGATGAGCTTAATCCAGCAAAGGTGGTTTGCGCACGAAGCACTTTCAAGCAAATGTGTTTATGTTGTTTTTTTTTTTAGAAAAACTAGACATATCGCAATCATACTACTGGTATAATGCAGAATAGTAAATTCTAAGAGGTATACAACTATATGTTTGCCAGTTGTTTTTCAAGAAATCAGGAAAAAAACCACCGAGGACGGACCACTCTTCACCACGACAACACTAGCTCTCACACAACGACTGAAACAACTGCATTTTTGAGCACTCAGAACATTGATTCGATGAGTCATTCTCCATATAGTCTCGACTTGGCATCGAATGACTTATTTCTGTTTCCGTAAGTAAAAATGTTTGTCGACATTTGAAAGGCGGTTGTTGCGTTCAGAACGCATATTTTGGAGTTACTTTAATCAGAATGGCGAAAGTACTTCGAAAATTGGTTCGAATCCACACAGAAGTGCATAGATCTTTAATGGAGATTATTTTGAAAAACAATAAAGAGATTTTTTCGCATTAAAAATAAATTTATTCAGTTAAATATTGTAGTTAGTTTATTTCTAAAATATTTTCTAATTATCAGAAATATAAAAAATAAAAATTCGTTTACTTCTTCATCCTCACAAAATACTTGTAATTAAGAAATTTAAATTTGTTTTGCATATGTCTGTGTGCTATAGTATACAAAGTCAATCTTCTATTCTTCTTCTATTAGTAATCTGCCACCAATCAAAATATTTTTAATCCGATTCCCTTCAAAAATAAAAGCATTGTAATTTATAATCGAATAAAATATGATTTCAATTCATTTAAAAGTTGCACGTTTGCGCGCTCGTATGAAAGCTAACGGTTGTTAGCGAAATGCTTATGAAATTATTTCTGTACTTTGCATGCAAACAATATGCAAATCCCTTTCCGAAGTTTTCGAGCGGAAGAAAATCATATAAAATGAAATATAATGCAATACAATACATTTTCACTCACAAAGGACGCAAAAAGGGAAATGGTAACATAAAGCAAATGCTGATTACACATATGTATGTATACAAATCTCCGTACACATATCTAGTTGCAAACATATATACTATGCATTGATAGATGCGACGGATAAGCGGGAGACATGTTAGTAGTGTTTGCGCAGCGTGTGTGTCACGCGAGTACATTTTATATAAATGCAGACCCTGTAGGAAAAACTGGTATCAGTCGGGTTACTAGTTAAGAACTAGAACAAATTTGTAACACTTTTGTTAGGATACGAGACTTAGAGCTTTATGGAATTACGATATTTGATCGAAGGAATCGAAATTGACACAGTTTCGTACTCGTATAAATATTATCACAAGCAATGATGATAATAAAGATTATTAAAACCTTTCTTGGGTTACAGTAACAAAATATTATTATGAGCATCCCAACCATCATCTAGCCTAATTTTTTCTACTTAAGCGCCTAGTGAGCTATTCTTACGAAAGGCGGTTCTACAAGGTGCCTTCTAAAGTAAACCGGACTTAAAAAAAAAAAAAAAAACAGAACAAATGGTTTTTTCGGCAAAATAAATTTATAGGGTGGGCCATCTAATGTTTTAAATTTGAATTATCTATATTTCGACATTGGAAACGTCAAATACCATTCGGAAAGTGGCAGATATTCAGTAAAAAGTCTAAAATTTACGAAATGGCTCGCTATTCACTATTCTACAGTTCGCAGATTGGGTAGAAGATCGTTTGACCGAGGATGATTAATTTTACCGAAAAATCATCTTTTCAGACGAGGCTCATTTCCACCTCGATGATTACGTTAACAAGCAGAATTGTCGCATTTGGGGCACAGAAAACCCGCACGTAATCGTTGAGAAGCCAATGCACCCAGCACGAATCACTGTATGGTGTGGATTTTGGTCTGGTGGAATCATCGGTTCATTTTTCTTCGAGAATGAACAAGGAGCAGTAACCATCAATGGTGAGCGATATCGCGCAATATTAACCGGATTTTTCTTCAGTTAATTCTACCCTATATTGTGTTCAAAATAGTTTCTTTCTGCTTTAATACAGCTTTTTGCACGGTCCAAAAGCATGTCGAACGAGTGTTTTAGCTCGTTGGCCGGTATGGCTGCCAGTATGCCTTTGTAAGCCTTTTGAATGGTCTCTACGTCTGCATAACGCTTTTCTTTCACGGGAAAATGCCTTTTTCCGAAAAGGAAGAAGTCGCACTGTGCCATATCAGGTGAATACGGGGAGTGGTTAATGGTTTAAATGTGATTTTTGGTCAAATTGGAATTTCCGGTGATCACGGATTCTGATTGGCCCACGTGTTGATCGTCATTTAAGTCCTCACGACCACTTTGAAAACGTTGAAACCACTCTGCTATGGGATAGACAATCATTGACATAAACTTGTTTCATCAATTGAAATGTTTCGGTAAAAGTTTTACCAATTTTAAAACAAAATTTAATGTTGACTCTTTGTTCGAAGCTCATTTTCGCACCGATAATACACACATACTGATACTTAAAACGCAATAACTTCACTTCCAAGCGATGAAATGTCATGAAATTCACACTGTACAAGCGATAAAGAAGCAGATTTACTTTGGATAGCCTGTTTGGAACGCACCTTGTATAGCTCTGCCATTCTTTCCTTGTATTTTATGACAATTGCTTGAGAGGCCATTTTTGGCAGCTAAGATTTTTGAGTTTGATTGTCTAATTTTCGCGTTGGTTTTTTTGATCTGTTCTTGTATTAAATTATACCTTAGATTAAGATAGTTTGTAACTGGTTTAGATTTTGTGTTTCACTTTTTCGCTTGCTATAAGAAAGACTCTGTGTAACAGAGCAAAGTCTGGAGCTTAATAGCAATTCAAGCATTGAAAAGTGGCAATCGAACAAACAACTGGTATAAAGACAATGAACTGGTATAATTAAATACACTTAACTACCAAATAAGTCATACCATTTAAATGAATTAACGACAAGCATTCGTTTAGTGAATCGATATCTGTAATGGTGCGCTGAAATATGTAATTTTTGACATGAGAAACGAGTTCGGATCTGGCAAATGGTTGGTTCGAAGATGATATTATATAATAAATACTACTTAACCATTTGGCTATTGTATCTTGATTAATCTGGAATTATTTGATACTACAAATAATTTTCTTTCGAAAAGTTTATATTTATATAAACTTTCATCGATTTCTCTGAATACTAGCTGTGAGTAAATTTAGCCATGTCCAAATGTCAGTCTGCTGAATCTAAGATTTTGCACACGTTCTTTTTCGCCAAGAAGCTGTAAAATTGTCCAAAACGTCGCCATCGGACTACTATAGCATTAAGCTGCCATACAAACTGAACGAACGGATTCAAGAGCTTGTATGGAAAACTTTTTCTTTTGACGAGATATCTTCACCAAATTTGGCATGGGTTAATGCTCAAAGTAGCTGTGTAATCTCTAAAGAAATTATGTAGATCGGACTAATATAGCGTATAGCTGCCATACAAGCTGAAAAATCGAAATAATGTCCTTGTATGGAAAACTTTTCCCTTTGAAGAGATATCTTCACCAAATTTGCCATGGATTATTATCCAAGTTGGTGAAATAATATCCAAAGAAATTTTTCAGATCGAACGGATATAGCATATAGCTGTCATACAAACTAAACGATCAAACTCAAATTCTTATATGGAATCCTTTGTATTTGTGAAAGGTGTTATAGCTTGGCTTTCGAAAGTATTTATTTGAAGTTCTTGAAATGTTATATAGATAGTTAGCGCAAGGTTGCACCACAAGTGCTACCAATTGAATAACTAACATATTTTTTTCGATTCGCCACTCTCTAAAACCGGTCAAATCAAAGGCGGCTATAATGCAACTAAATTGAGGTACATTTTTGTATGATTTCAATTACAAATAATTTACATAAAATCAAGTTTCAAAATAGCACTAAAACATTTTCTCGGCTCCTGCAGGGCGCCAACACATAGTCCACACATAAACAAGCAAACGACATAGCCTATAACAATCAGGCAACAAGGACACATGCTGGTATGTCAATAATGCAGCTTCTGCAGTTGCTTGTCGCAGCTGTATTGTGGAGCGTCTGCTTGCCTGCGGCAGCTGTGAACTTGCAATTTAGTGAAATGTTGAAATGGCTGCGGGAATAAAGCGTAAATGCAGCGCGCCGTGATGGAAACGGAAACGAAAAGCAAGGAAATGAGACGAGCTAAAAACATAGTATAAAACATAATCACACACAAACACATAAACACACATACACATGCATGTTAGCCACTTCGCGCACATAATTTCGCTTATCGCTCATTTGTAGCGACGTGGGCACAAAGTGTTTGTTGTTTGTTGCGAAGTGGTGGAGGGGTGGGGATGTAGCGTTAGCTTTTTTCTTTCTGCTATAACTGTAAAACTTCATACAATTGCAATAAATTGCATTTGCGCAAACTATTCCATACATTTGGTTACTGTATCTATATAAATAAAAATGAATCGCCAAAATGTATGTACGCGCATCACTTTCATACGACTGAACCAAATTTGACAATTCTTTTTTTAAAATGTTCGTTGAGGTTCAGGGATGGTTTATGCGGAGAAAAAAACTCGAAAAATTGCCGGAAAACCCCTAAAAGCGGCCCTTTTCTTTTTCCCATAGAAACGAATGAATGTTTGTTTATTAGCAACGCTAAGGGAACGACTGAACCAATCTTGATGAAATTTGCAGAGAATGTTCTGCGTGGATTGGGGAAGGTTTAGAAATAAAAAAACCTGTATGCCATTCATGAGGAAAAGTCGGAAAATTGAACAATTCCAAAAAGTTAATTTTTTCCATACAAATTTTTTATTCAATTTTTTTTGTTTTGGTTTTCAATTATTTAAATCTTTCAAATTTGGCGTTTGCTTCAAAATTTTTTAAAATTATACAGTGAAAATGTTATGTGTTTTTCACACAAAGTGATCAATTATAGATTGAAATTTGTCACGATGCCATGAAGAGGTCGCGCTAATATCGGTCGGCGTTCTTTTTGGCATCAACACATTAGCAGCCCAAGGCACATGAACGAGTGCTCCCAGGATGCGATGACATTCGTACGGTATTATGGGTCGCGATCAATCAGAAAGCGATCGTCACGATGTCACAGCAAGACTTTTCAAGCAACAGCTTCGATGGACATTATCTTGAAGCAACGCATATATGGTGCTGTTAGACGCTAGATGTACCCTGTTGAGTGGCAAAAGAGAGGTTTGCCGCACGCACACATTCTTCTTTGGATGGTGGAAGGTGATTACACCAGATCAAATTGATGAAATCATTCTACCATGCGGCAATTCCTGATGCAAAGAAAGATTCAGTATTATACGAAGTGATGAAAACCAATAAGATTCATGTCAATAAATGCACGAAACAGTATCCACGTACTTTTCTTTCGGAAACACAAACTAGAAATGATGGATATCCACTCTATCGGCGTCGCTCACCAGACGACAACGGCAGAACATTTAGCATTCAATTAAGAGGCGGGAGTATCGAAGTTGACAACACATGGATCGTACTATATTCTCCACTGTTGTCTAATTCACATTCAAAACTCATATCAATGTTTAGTATTGCAGTTTGGTGTAATCGATAAAATACGTTTGTAAGTACGTCGCCAAAGGACGCAACATGGCGATTATTGGTCTTGAACGATACGGTCGATACGTGAACTGCAATAAAGCGCTTTGTAGGATATTTACTTTTGCAATTCATGAACGTTTTCCGACTGTTGTGCGTCTCGCAGTTAATTTGGAGAATGGCCAAAGAGTGTATTTCAACCCAGAGAATACAGTATAGCCAGTGGAAAACATCGAGAGCAACAAAATTAACATTGACGAGTTTTTTCTCAACTTTCGTCAGTGATTCGTTTGTGAGAACATTGCTCTATTCGAAAATATCTTGGTATTATACATGTAATGCATCGTCGAATAGTTACGCAGAAAGTAAGGCCAACCAGTAGATTGACATCCAGGTGTCTTATCAACTAATGCATTAGGACGAATTTACACAATCCACCCGAAAAACGACGATTGTTTCTACCTTCGGACAGACTTGGTATGCCACCGCATCATTTGCGTCTCAAAGGAGGAACCCGTCTGATTCAAGGGGACAAAATGCTTGATCCTACGGATTTCTTTGAGTTCTAACGATTTGCCACTTCAGTTCAAACGTATTCCGTTTCCAGTGAAAATTGAATTTGAGGTGACAGTCAACAGAACCTAAAGATAGTCGCATAGTGTGAGGGATAAATTTGGAAATGCTATGTTTTTCACATGGCCGTAGCGTGCTCACGAGTTGGAAAACCATCTTTTCTGTACACCGGAACAGAAACCGAAAAATGTGGTTTATAAAGCTGCGTTACATTGAAAAAAACAATGAACTGATAAATTTAACTTTCTTTTCATTTCAAACTATATAATTTCACGCAGGACAACGGCTGCGGGTTCAGCTAGTATATTATATGTGTATGTGTGCGTTTACTTTTCTGCATAGAAATCGCTGATTTCATTTGCCCTGCTCACTTGGCGTTCTGGCTTGTTGCGCGCGACAGACAATTTAACAAGTTGCAGCGCAGATAAGCAAAACAACACACTGCGGCGTGGTGGAATAATGCTGTGTTGCGCCTGTGTGTATGCAATGGGAAAGTGTAAATTCTATGACAGCATGTCAGCTGCGGCAGCACTGACACATCCGCGCATGTATGGTAAGCTGTAGTTATGTGTATGCATATGTGTGCGTGTATGCACGACAGCACAACCACAGCTGCGGGGAAGGCGTGCTTGTCGACAACGGTGATAAAAACAAATATATAATACGCATTGGAAGATGCGTCGGAAATGTGCGCGCACATACACACATGCACACACACACGCATTTTAACATACATATGTGTGCATGAAAAAAGCAGCGCTCAATCACATAAGCTCAACGGAAGCGCAAACATACGGCAACAAGACTGTCAAAGTTGTTAGTGGCAGCAAGCGTCAGCTGGTTGTTGTGCAGCTCAAAAGCGCGCAAAATAAAAATGAAAAACAAACAAAAAAAAAATAATAATAATAAAAATAAAAAAATAATAAAAACAAATAAAAAAAACAACTGCAACTCAACAGTTGTGCAATTTTAAGCGAAAACTTTTCGAATGACGCGAATTACTCGGAATTGCCCGTAAACCGGAAGTACAGCGCATATATTTTATGATATTTATTTCACATGAAATTTGCGTGCAAATGCCAAAGTTCCCATGAAAAGCAGTTATATTATTTTAGTAATTTGGTCACTAGCGTGAGTTGAAACAACTTTTGAACTTCATTGTTTAGGGAAATTAAAATTTTGCAGAAATTATTTTGTATTTTTTTGTATGCAAAGTCTCGATTAATGAAACCATTTCGAGAAGTTCGAAAGAAAAATTAATCGTTCTCTTCTTTGGATCTGCTTCCTGGAAGCTTAATAAGGCAGTATCTGTGATTCGTGACGGGCATTGGAATATGTTTTGCTTAGAATGAGCACCCATCGATATCGTTTTCAAGTTGTTCGAAGGTGAAATCAGCAAATTCACGACGTTTACAGTGACCTAGTAACTTCAGTTGTTGAGTGAGGACAATTTCATATGGATGCAAGCCCAAACCCCTTCTTAAAAGCCACCATGTTGTGATATGAGACAATTCCAATTCTTGAAAACATCTTGGCAACGACAAATTGCGGTCTTTAGCAACACTTGCCTGAACGGCAGCAACATTTTCATCACTTCGAGCGTTTCTTTGTTCTACAACCACCATGTTCTCTCAACAAATTACAGACGTTATACTGAATGAAAGTCTATTCAATACACAATTTTAACCTAAGTATTTCCATATTGAATATTTGAGGACTGAAGGATGACTAGATGCCTCAAATAAGATCAAACAATAAAATAAGATTTGACCGCGAAATCAATATAATTTCTGACATGCACTGGGACAAAAAAGCACCCGGAAATTGTACATAATTTCCCCGTGTAAATGATATTTCGAACAAATATATTTTGCTAAGTTGGTAGGACTGTCCCATATTACTATGTCAAATATGAGCGCGATGTGTCGATTAGTTTGTTTTACAGCAGCTGCTTAAGTCAATTCACTAGTGTGTTGCGATTTTTACACTGGATAAAAATATCGAACAAATAATGTGCCTCAAATTTTGTATTTATAATCAAACTTCGTTTGCGAAATCGTTGCGAATATTGGAAAAAGTTTACGGTGATTCAGTTTTATCAAAAACATAAGCTGCTAAAGAGATGAGAAGAGAGCTGGACATCTCTGACGAGACCGTTTGAATGATTTTGATGGATATTTGGTACAAAATAACTTCTTCTCGATAAAGCTGACTTTTTTTTTTTCAAAAATAGCACCGTAAACAACGCTCTTTTGATATGCTTGATCATACGAATTCCGATCCCACATTCATGGAGGGCATTTTAACTGCCGATGAGACATGGATTTATGGGTTTGACATGCAAACAAGTCAACAATCATCAGAATGGAGGGAAAAAACGAGTCGAAACCAAAAAAAACACACAACAACAACACAACACACAAACACAAGGTTATTCTCATTGTTTTTTCGATATTCATGGTTTTGTGTATTAATAATTTGTTTCGGAGGAACAGTCGGACAATAAGGATTTTTACTTGGCCGTATCAAGGCGTTTGGTGAGAACATCCGTCGAAAAGGAATTTTGAAAGAACAATTGATGGATTTTACACGATGATAAAGCCAAAATCGCTTTGAGTACTATCGATATACTAACGTATTCACCCGATTTGGCTTCGAGTGAAATTGCCGCTTCAGTTTTCAGTCGATCGAAGAGATAGAACAAAATACGCTGAAGAAGCTGAGGTAATCTCAAAACAATTTGAACAATATGTTCGGCGCTTCTATACAAGCACTTTTTTCCTATCGTTCAGTTTGTATGACAGTTATATGCTATAGTGGTCGAACTATACATAGTTATTCGATCTGAATAAATTTTTTGCAGACTGTATACACATCTACTCTTTTTTGGATAATAATTGATACCTTGTAGTAAAGAAAAGCTTTCCTTACAAGGGACTTGTGTTGGATGGCCAGTTGTCAAAAATCGGTTGTTCCGACAAATGAATAGATTTTGGGTCAAAAGTATGTGTGCAAAATTTCAGATCGATATCTCAAAAACTGTGTGTGCGAGTTTCTATACATGGAGAAGAATTCGAGTTCCCGAAGGGTAACTGTAACGCCACTTGAATACTGAATAGTCAGTATTAATTAATTGAGTATGTAAATGTTTAAATTACAATCTAAGCCTACTTCTCCTTTTTAACCCAAAATGCTTAAAAACGACGTATGGATATGCAATACATAAGCACTACCTACCACCTCCCCTTTAAGTACCCTTCCCCTTTTATAACTTGCGTTATAAAGGTCACAAATTAACCGCTTTATATCTTCCTACCACACTTCCCTCATTATAATGTCCCATTTTCTTTATACTCACATGAGAGCGGCTGTTAAATTTCATTACCATGACCGCTTTATTAACCTTATGACCTTCGTAATATTACATTATTAAGCTCAAGAGACTTTAGCGACTTTGTTATGAGAATACATACAAAAACACCAAATTACCAATGAGTCTGCAATTTCGTCTGAATTGCTGAGATTATTAGAGAGCAAGGGAAATGGGGAGAATTTGGTGAAATGAAAACAAAGCTGCGGCTAGAAGAAAGCTCTTATATCAATTAATTAGAGTTTTAAAAATTATGAGTGGCATTTTTTTGTTGTAATTTAATATTTTTCAACAATCACTCCCGGTTTTCTGTGAATTGTGACTTTATGAGAATGTATTTATATATTTATTTTTGATAGTCGTTAGCGTTGATGAAATATAATATGTATTTTATTTTCATGAAACAAAATAATAAATTTCAAAGAACTGTTTTTTTTTCCATTGGTTACTCGGAGTCGGAGTCAGAGTTTCAAGTTGCCCACTCAGAGCGATTTATTGTCCTTTAATACAAGGGTTTCGGCAACTTTATCCGCAAAAAGATTTTTTTACATGACAGATCAAGGTTGGTAGAGGTTTGGATCTGAAGTGAACCTTGAGCTAATATAACAAACTGGCATTACTAAGGACCAGTAGGTCTATGTATGTCGTGATAGCTGGTCAGTATATACAAACCGAACCTAATGCAACGAACAGCCTTATTAATTTATAGCTTGAATATTTCAAACTAGAGGACCCGTCCACGCTTCACTGTGGCTAATAAATAGATAATACTACTACCATCTATATGATTTCTATTAGTTGGATTATAATTATTAGTTAATGGGATATAATATTTTGTGAAGCAACTTGTGTTAGTTTAAAAAAAAATGGATCATAAAGCATTTCGTGTGTTAACAAATCATTGCTTTTTGGAGGAAAATACTGTTGAATTTGGGCTCAGGGAAATCCACCGATGAAATGATATTTGCTAAGTTTAAACAGGCGAAAGCTCTGTGCAAAGTGAGTGCCTCGCAAGTTCATAATCCAACAAAAACAACGAATAACTGATTCTGAGAAGTGTTTAAGTGCTCTCTAATCGTAATAAAGCCGAAATTTTTCGTCAGTGATAGAAACATAGCTCCATCATTTCCCCCCGGAGTCCAATCGACAGTCATTGTAGAGGACTGCACATGATGAACCGGTTCTCAGGCGTGGAAAGACGAAAAAGTCGGCTGGAAAGGTTATGACATCAGTATTTTGGGATGCATGTGTTATAATATATACTCAGTGACTGATTACTGAGCCAGTTATAATCTATTTCACTGCGTATTTGGTTGCAGTTCTTTTCTTCTATTCCAAATATTTAGCAATTCTATTATTTTTGAGAAGACTCTGTTTACAATTGTACACATACATATGTATATTTAAATGATTCCTACAAACATGAATTTTGAATAAATTCTTATGATTTTGAATACATTTTTTGTATTTATAAGGTGTATTAAACTTTGACATAAAGAGATAAAAGGTATCCTATGTCCTTACCCTGGTTCTAAGCTACCTCCCCACCTATTTTCAGCCAAATCGGTTCAGCCGATCTTGAGTTATGAATGGTGTAACTAACACAACTTTTTTTTATATTATAGATTACTAAGAGAAATAGTATATAGGTATACTACTATATACATATATATGAGGTGGTGGGTTACTCTAACTAACGGGTGATTTTTTTGAGGTTAGGATTTTCATGCATTAGTATTTGACAGATCACGTGGGATTTCAGACATGGTGTCAAAGAGAAAGATGCTCAGTATGCTTTGACATTTCATCATGAATAGACTTACTAACGAGCAACGCTTGCAAATCATTGAATTTTATTACCAAAATCAGTGTTCGGTTCGAAATGTGTTTATCGACAAATTTTGTTCAGCGATGAGGCTCATTTCTGGTTGAATGGCTACGTAAATAAGCAAAATTGCCGCATTTGGGGTGAAGAGCAACCAGAAGCCGTTCAAGAACTGCCCATGCATCCCGAAAAATGCACTGTTTGGTGTGGTTTGTACGCTGGTGGAATCATTGGACCGTATTTTTTCAAAGATGCTGTTGGACGCAACGTTACGGTGAATGGCGATCGCTATCGTTCGATGCTAACAAACTTTTTGTTGCCAAAAATGGAAGAACTGAACTTGGTTGACATGTGGTTTCAACAAGATGGCGCTACATGCCACACAGCTCGCGATTCTATGGCCATTTTGAGGGAAAACTTCGGACAACAATTCATCTCAAGAAATGGACCCGTAAGTTGGCCACCAAGATCATGCGATTTAACGCCTTTAGACTATTTTTTGTGGGGCTACGTCAAGTCTAAAGTCTACAGAAATAAGCCAGCAACTATTCCAGCTTTGGAAGACAACATTTCCGAAGAAATTCGGGCTATTCCGGCCGAAATGCTCGAAAAAGTTGCCCAAAATTGGACTTTCCGAATGGACCACCTAAGACGCAGCCGCGGTCAACATTTAAATGAAATTATCTTCAAAAAGTAAATGTCATGAACCAATCTAACGTTTCAAATAAAGAACCGATGAGATTTTGCAAATTTTATGCGTTTTTTTTTAAAAAAAAAGTTATCAAGCTCTTAAAAAATCACCCTATATTAGCTGTCTTATTTCAGTACACCGTTTTCGTATTATTTGATATTTACACGTTTGAAATTTACTTTGCTTTGTCTGCCATTTTGTCTGTTTTATACTCTCGCAACAAAGTTGCTAAGGAGAGTATTATGGTTTTGTTCACATAACGGTTGCTTGTAAGACCTAAAACTAAAAGAGTCAGATATAGGGTTTTATATACCAAAGTGATCAGGTTGACGAATAGAGTTGAAATCCGGATGTCTGTCTCTCCGTCCGTCCGTCCGAGCAAGCTGTAACTTGAGTAAAAATTGAGATATCATGATGAAAGATGGTACACGTATTTCTTGGCTCCATGAGAAGGTTAAGTTCGAAGATGGGCAAAATCGGCCCACTGCCACGCCCACAAAATGGCGGAAACCGAAAACCTATAAAGTGTCATAACTAAGCTATAAATAAAGATATTAAAGTGAAATTTGGCACAAAGAATCGCATTAGGGAGGAGCATATTTGGAAGTAATTTTTTTGGAAAAGTGGGCGTGGCCCCGCCCCTATTAAGATTTTTGTACATATCTCTGAAACTACTATAGCTATGTCAACCAAACTCTATAGAGTCGTTTCCTTCAGGCATTTCCATATACAGTTTGAAAATGGAAGAAATCGGATAATAACCACGCCCACCTCCCATACAAAGGTTATGTTGAAAATCACTAAAAATGCGTTAACCGACTAAAAAAAACGTCAGAAACACTAAATTTTACGGAAGAAATGGCACAAGGAAGCTGCACCCAGGCTTTTTTAAAAATTGAAAATGGGCGTGGCGTCGCCCACTTATGGACCAAAAACCATAGCTCAGGAACTACTCTACCGATTTCAATGAAATTCGGTATATAATATTTTCTTAACACCCTGTTGACATGTACGAAATATGGGTGAAATCGGTTCACAACCACGCCTTCTTCCAATTCAACGCTATTTTGAATTCCATCTTATGCCTTCTCTGTATAATATATATGTACACTAGGAACCAATGATGATAGCGGAATGAAACTTTACACAAATACGGTATTTGAGCTGAGGTATCTCTTGTGGAAAAATTGACGTGATCGGATTATAAGTTTTCAAGGTCCCTGATATCGAACACGAAGAACTCAGTGCCTAACCTAACCTAACCTAATTTTTCACCGAAAATGTCGGTAAATCTCTCAGAATTTAATTATAATTAATTTTACAACAAAATAAAAAATTGAAATGAAATCTCGATTATCACTTTATCATGCGAGAGTATAAAATGTTCGGTGACACCCGAACTTAGCTCTTCCTTACTTGTTATTCTTTCCTTTGACCAGACCAGCTAGTATTGGAATATACAGCAAAAAGCCATATATAGCCTGAGTAAGTAGGGAAAATGTAAAAATTCGTAAATTTAATTTACATTGTCTACTAAAAGTGTGCTTATACAAAGCAGTGGCCGAAATAATAATGGAATTATATGAATTAGAGAAAAAAATTATCGCCACAGATGCCTAAGTTGATTGTAACATTTCTGGCGATATTTCAGGGAATTGTACCTTATGCAACAACAAAGTTATATAATTTTAAAAACAGATTTGACAAACGCTTTTAAAGCAATTTTAAGTAATTAATAGAAATATGGTTGGTTTTTTTTTAACTTAGTTTTATTAGAAAAGGGTAACAAAAAAGTCATAGTGGGATGAAACCTATCGGAAAAGAAACGAAAATAAAATAACAAGATTGAAAGGAAAAGCAAAAATAAACCTTAACTTTGATTGCAGCGAGGCTATAATACACTTCACAAATTCAAAAATTTTCCATACGAAGACTTAGATTGGTCCACTTAAATGGACTACTATTCGATCTGAACAACTTCTTTGGATGTTGCATCGTTGCTTCGAGTAATAATCCATGCCACTTAAAAACTTTTCTATTCGAGTATAGTGGTCTGAAGTCGGCAGTACCAACAAAAGAGCAGCTGCGTGGGGGGAAAAGAACGTGTGCAAAGCTTCTGATCAAGATAAAGGTTTAACATGTCAATTGAAAAGTCTACGTGCTTCCTTTATAAATAGTGTTTTTTGCTAAATTCGTTTTTATTTATTCAACATAGTTCCCTTCAAGGCTGAAGAAATGATTATAAAGACGATCGAAAGATACCATTTTTGTCGTACGATTTACCCTTTGCTTCAAAATAAGCTTCAGTTTCGGTTTAAGTTTTTGAGCACAGGAAATGGCCACTGGAGACCAGATTTGGAGAATACGGTGGATGCGGTAGCAGTTCGAAGCCAATTCTTGCTTTTTTACAATTGCTTTCACTGGCTTGTGACACGGTGTATTGTCTTGATGAGCACTTTCTTTTCCACAAAAGCAGCAGTTTTTCGGTGACTTCGTGCTTTAAACGGTCAAATAACGTTATGTAATAGATGCCGTTGATGTTCCTTCCTTCTTAAAGGTAGTAAAAAAACATATTCCATGAGCAACCCAAAATAGCGGCGTCATAATCTGTTGAGCTTTTCCATACTTTGGACCGTGGCACTTGAATGCAGCCCAGTCATACTTAGAGTCCTCCGAATGGTACTCGTACCTATCTCAGTCTCCTGTATTGCTCCTTACAAATGTTATCTTTGGCATTGGCGTCTCATTACAAAAGACCTAAATTGGTTTTGTAATTGTCCAAAGAATGAAAATTTCGACTTGAATTAATTAAAAATTTTTAGTCCTTCCAGACCGTTTCGCTAAAAACTGTTTGTCCTATTCTAACTGTCAAAAGACTGATTGTTTTTAAGAAGTTCGACATTATTAATACAACATGAAAAAAATTGTGGCTAACACTTATAGCAACGCACTTACCTACATATGTATGTAAGGCATAATTAATTAAACAGTACAAGGACACACGTTATACACTTCGTTAATCAGTACGAAGCAGACAGCGCCGCACATCTGTTAGAACAAAATGTCTACAAGTGCGTAGTGACTAGTGTCGGCAGCAAACCTTTGCTTAATATTTATTAGATCTGCCAGCATACTTGCGTGTAATTAACTGTTGACTAGCGACTGCATGCGTGGATTTCCGTCGAAGTACACTTGGCAAACAACTTTCATTTATTATGCAACAACACAGTTGCATAAACACTTGCAAGTCAATGACGTCAATGCCACGGAGTGTGTTGGAGTGGGTGATTTTACGAGTGGTGGTCGGAATTAAAATTAGTATCAAATGCATAGGTGGCAACTCTTACATTGTAAATTTATGAAATCAATACTTTGGAAATACGCTGACAATATGTAAATATAAATGGTCCAAAATCCCCTTATAATATAATCTGATATAAATTAATAGAAACAATTGAGAGGTACACACTCCCTTATAATACTAAATTTTCTTCAAACTCAAAACGAATTAATTTCTTTCAAATCAGCAGCAGTGGTGCTAGTTGAGTATAACATTAGTAGTATCGAATCAATATTCAGTGTTAGGCACAGGAGGTTCTTGAAACCTTCATCACATAATTCGATAATAATGAGTTATAGATTTACCAAACACATTCTCATCTTTCACAAGACGAATAAAAGGGTTTTTTTCTCATATAAAAAATGAAATATTTCATTAGAATTTTTTTATTGCTATAACCATAGATCGACTTACTCGGAACAACTTGAAAATTTAGCACAATATTCTAGAGGTGTTGTAGAAATTAATAATACAATTAAAAATTTGAATTTTTTAACCCCATAAACCCATGTAACTCTTTAATTTTAAACCCACTTCTAGAGAGTTCAATGATTTTACCTTTGACTTTGTTACGTATACGACATGTCGTTCATATACTCGTACCTATATGTTACATATATATGTACATACATATAAATCTATCACTTGATTGAAGATTGAAAATAAATCTTTTATACATACAATATACATGTACAGCTACATATATAAAAATAGAAATACATATGTAAGCAAAAATATACATTAAATTTGCTGTATTAATAACATAATAATGTTTTTGCTAACTGAATTGTCTGCGTATTGATGGTTTATTAATGTACTGGAATTGATGATGTGTGACGCCAACAACGGTGATAGATAAGACATAAACAATAATAAGTAATCAGCAGCCGTTAGAAGACGCATAAAAAGCCAAAAAAAAAGTGAAAGCAACTGGAAACCTTTCAAGCGCTAAGTGAGCTATACATGGTACTCGTTAATAAATAGAAAAAATATGGAAGAAAGAATGTCTATAGATTGTAAAAAATGTTGAATACCATAGTAATGTTTAACTATAAGAAAACAGCGGAGAAAGAAGTCAATCTCTAAATGAAGTCAACGACGATTTATAGAATTACTGAACTATGTTATAACAGGTGGTGAAGGTAATGCTAATTGTGCTCGTCGACTTTAAGGCATCATGAAATCTTGCCTCAAGGTCAAACGGTCAATAAGCAGTGCTACCTACAAGTTCAATGCCGTTTGCGTGAAGCAACGGAAAAAAACACCGAAGTTGTGGAAAAACAGTTCGTGGATTTTGTACCACTACGTACCGTGAACCTGCTCATACTTTGTTGCTTGGCCAAAAACCTGTAAAATACTGTGTAATACTTCGTGATGATGATCAGCTTCCATATTCGCCAGACATGACTCCGTGTGATTTCTTCCTATCCCCAAAAATAACCTCAAAGGCATTATTATTTACAAGATAGTTAAAGCTAACGCAAAAATCTAGTTTGGAAGAAGCGCTGGCCTAAGTGTAAGCGAATTGGCACTTTTTCGAAGGCCACAACAGTAGACATCTTATCCATTATAAGCCTCTTCTTACAATTTTGCCGAGCGATACTACTCGTAATTTTTATCTCATTTTACTTATTATTTGTTCCAAGCTGATCTAAAACTATTAGGGCATTTTGTATTCTGTTTAAACGACAATAAATCCATTACGACTTCTTTGATGTTGGATTCAGAACTAAACTGTTTTATCAGTACCGGAAGTTACATACAAGTATTAATCAAAATGCTTTGTGCTAAGCTGTTTGATGTTATGTGCTACGCCGTAGTAGACACTAAATAAGACCTCTGGTAGTTCTACTATACTTTAAATATTTTTAAAACTTTAATAGTGAAGTTGGAAGAAGCTGTTACTTACCTACATAACAAGAAAAACAGTATCTTTACCCTGATAAATACTTAATAAGAAAATAACCGGTCTTGAAATTAAAAAAAAAAAACTGATGTTTTCGAGTCCCATTTTGTTCAGCGATGAGCGCCATTTCTGGCACGATGTATGTGTAAGCAATCAAAATTGCCGCATGTGGGATGAGGAGCAACCTGAAGAGATTCAAGAGCTACCATTTCATCCAAATCGTGTGATATCATTCGTTAGTAACGCTCAAAAAAAGGCTGGTGTGGATTGGTGTAAAGAAATGCTGAAAAAATACGATCACGGTGCTTCAAAAGACGTTTATAAGATCGTCACAGGTGACGAATCATGGATCTATGCGTATGAGCCCGAAACAAAACAGCAATCGACCGTGTGGGTCTTCCAAGACGAGCCAAATCCAACGAAAGTTGTTCGTGGAAGAAGCACTTCGAAGCAAATGGTCGCCTGTTTCTTTGGCAAAACTGGTCATGTGGCGACTGTTCCGCTTGAGCAACGTAGGACGGTCAATTCTGAGTGGCACACCACCATTTGTTTGCCTGAAGTCTTCGGAGAAATTCGAAAAACGACCAAGGAAGGACGAATCATTGTGCACCATGACAATGCGAGCTCTCACACATCGGCTCAAACCAGCGCCTTTTTGACCGGCCAAAACGTCGAATTGATGGGTCATCCGCCGTACAGCCCTGACTTGGCACCCAATGACTTCTTTTTATTCCCACACATCAAGAAAATAATGCGTGGTCAACGATTTTCGTCGCCAGAAGATGCATCATGTTTTGGAGGTGTCTCAATCGGAGTGGAAAAAGTGCTTCGAAAATTGGTTTGAGCGCATGCAAAAGTGTATAAATCTTGATGGAGAATATTTTGAAAAACAATAAAACCATTTTCGTTGATAAATATTCCTACTTTCATTATTAGGCCAGAAATATATATAGCAGCCCTCGTATGTAAAGTTTAAAGGCCAGACGGGCAATTCCTCTTCGATTTAGGTCTTAAAGCAAAACATCACGAGTGTCATTCGCCAGTTACCAGTCGGAATGCTCGAACGAGGCATCAAAAATTGTACTCAACGGATGGACCATCTGAGAAGTTGTTGCGGCCAACATTTGAAAGAGATAATCTTCCAAAAATAAATGTTCTTTTGAATGAAAATAAACATTCTCCATTAAATTAGAAGTTTCTGTATTTTTTCTTAAAAAAAAAATAGAGAACCTCGAAATGGTTGAACCTTTATAAGCCAAACAAAAAGTTTACCATACTTTTTACGAGGGTTGGTCTGTCATCGAACTTTGAATTTTTTACCACCAAAATTGTCTGAGAGAGAAATTGTTTTTCGTGATGTGTTATCAAAACTCGTGTAAAGCGATTAAGCACGGTGTTCATTTCATTTATAAATGGGTTGAATACTGGTTCAAGTGAACAGTTACACACTGACAGGTGCATTTGAAGAAGCGCGTGAGCTGATGTGTGTGAAAATATGAGCGCACATATGTGTATGAGTGTGCGTGCTCGAATATGAGGTCGCGAATATTTACAAGCATTTATCAATGTCAACAAAATTGTCGAGAAACAAAAACAAATTCTTCTACTCTACTAACAGTAGACTGAAAAGGAATTAATTTTCTTAACTCTGGCAGCAGCGCAGCAACAGCGAGCGTCGTTTATCATCTGCTAAGAACGCTGTCGCGGAAAGTTCAAATGACAAAGTAAAATCGTTGCTGGCATTGAAAGTATGTGCGAAGGTGTTTGCGATCAGCTGCGTGTGTAAAAGGAATGCTTTAGTGCACATCGGCCACCGAGATTACGAGCTACGAATTGTGTGTGTGTGTGTGTGTGCGTGGGCACGGCAAATGGCGCAGCGTTGCAGCATTTTATGGCGAAATTTTGACAAGCGCTGATTTATGCTTCCGTCAGCTGCCACATGTGAGCGCCTCGGTTGGCTGAGTGCATTTCCAAATTTTTCAGCGCGCTAAAGTAGCAAGCGAAAGCAAAATTCGTTTACGCAAGTAGCAGTCTCACTTTCGAGAGAATAACGAGTTTCATACTTTTTTGTAGTCAATTACATCGAACGGTGCAAGCTATACATTGTAAGGAGTATAAGAAAGCACGCGTCGCCATTTTTTTGAGAGTCCCGCTTATCAATTTAAAAAAAATAGTTTCAACTTAAAATCAATCTTACGCGACCCTAAATGTTGTAGAATATCAATGAAATATAGTTATAATAGACAAGAAAAACTGTTAACTTCAGCTGCAGCCAAGCTGTGATACCCTTGACAAATGCACGGCATAAAGGGGTTTACAAATATCTTATCTTCATTCGGATCTGTCAGTATATATGACAGCTAAATGCTATAGTGGTCCGATCTACACTAAATGTATGTTCGATAATAGGGTGGGCCATATAAAATTTTAAATTTCGAAGATAGGGCATAAAAGATTGACTGTGGCGTTTGCTGTATGGCAAATAGATAGAATAATATCTGTCACTTTCCGAATCGTATTTGACATTTCCAATGTCGAAATATAGATAATTCAAATTTAAAACGGGTGGCCCATCTCACCCGTTATATCCCAAATTGCCCCGATATTGCTGCTTCCGACAACTATGCAGCTTAATGGGAAAAAGAACTTGCTCAAAATAAGATCAATATCTCAGAAACTTAGGAATATATGCAGGCTGACAGACGGACTTGGCTAAATCGGTTTATTTACGCCAATTATATACATTTTGGGTCTAGATTTTTCCTTCTGAGGACGTTCATGGAAGTTATGGACCCGTGGGCATCCAAACGTGGCAGTTGTCAAAGAAAGATCGAGATAGCTGCCACCATAAGGATATCAAAAGAGGGATAAGTACCAACAGCATCTATAATATAGTATAGCATTAATTTATTATCGCATGTCAAAACCAAGGAAATACCACTCCATTTTTATAAAAAGGAAGTTTTGTGTAATCAAGCTACTGTATCGTATCATAGATCAATGGAAACGGATATCCCATATTCTTCGGATGTTACAATTCTCTTCCAAAGTTTTGGGCCATTTAACGTTAGAACAAAATTGCAAATAAATGACCACAATGCCTGCGTCTTATAAATATCATCCTGTCATCTTTGCACCACTCTTACCAGAAAAGCTGGACTTATTTCTTCACTAACTGCTAAATATTATTTATGTAATGACTGGTCATGACCTAAGCATTTTTGCTGTATACCAGAGTGCGTATATTATATTTTCCATAGAATTATTCACACTCCACAAGTACTGAAAGTTTACTGTCATCTTTTCGTTTCCGGCTCAAATTTGGAAATGTTTGACGCTATCCAAACTTGACGCCATTGAAATTCTATACCGCATAAAACATCGTTAACTCTCCAGAAATAAGCAGTTAGGTCAGTCTAGAGCCTACGTACGCGATATTCCTTGTCATCCTTTCAAGATTTCTTAAACATGTAACAACTTTTAACAACTTTGTCAATTTGATACAAAATGGCGCCATCTGGGAAATACCATCTTTTCCAAAAAAATTTGCACTAAATTGTATAAATTATGTAAGAAAAGACTAATTTGAAAGCCGGGAAATACCATCAGGTGCATAGGTTTGCTAGTTGAGTGGGGTCTAGGCCAAGTTTTCACCCGATTTTATCCAATTTAGGTACAAATATATACAGCTATTGGCAAAATTCGCTCCCTCAATTTCAATAAAATGACTCCCACATTGGCATTGAAATAGAGACTTAAGACTTTTTAGTTTAAATTTCGCGAGAAATCAAAACACTTTTTTTCTAGGTTGGTATGAACGTCAGTAACATCTGTGCTAAATTTCATATCAAAATATTCATTTTTGTTTAGTACATATATGCCTGTCTCTTTGAGGTACATAAAGTGCATGCGGCGATTTTTACTATGAGTGAAATTATTCAACAAAAAAGTTCCTTTCAATTTTGTGTGCGGAATCGAATTTCTGGTGTTGAAATGTTCAGAATGCTAAAAAAGGCCTTGGGCGATAATTGCTTGTCGCGAGCAAGTCTCTTGATTGATATAAATTATTTAAAGAGGGTCGAGAACGCGTTGACGACGAACCAAGTCCAGGACGGCCATTAACATCAACTGATGATTAAAATGTCTATAACATAAGGAAATTAGTGCTTGCGAATCGAGGATTAACAGTCATAGATCACACTGGCATCGTTAGAATATCAGAAGTATCAGTGAAAACCATTTTGAATGACCATTTAGGTCTTAGAAAAGTGAAAGCACTATTTATTCCCGAATCACAAAATTTTTTCGAAAAACTACAGAACTACAATGCTTTCCGACTACCAAGAAAGTGGCACTGAGTCTTGGATCTATGCTTAAGAACCGGAAACAGACGACCAATCGGCCGAATATCGTGGCAAAGGCGAGCCGAAGCTGAAAAAATCAAGTCAAAGCAAGTCAAAAATCAAGATTATCTTGACAGTTTTTTTTATTATTGGCGCTTAGTGCACTGCGAATCCCTTCCGAATGGCTAAACCGCCAACAAAGAATACTATATGCGTGTTATGAGTCATTTGTCCGAATCTATTCGTAAAAAGAGATCGGAATTATGGGCTAACAAATCTTGGTTTTTGCACCACGATAATTCACCGTCGCATACTGCATTGATTCTTCGTGAGTTTTTCGTCAAATTTTTAAACAATATCGTGTCGCAACCACTGTATTCACCTGATTTACCTCCGTGTGACTGCTGGTTATTCAGCAAACGCAAACAATTGCTCCGGAGAAACCGTTATGAGCCTATTGGAAACATTAAATGTGTATCGCTAAGAGCATTGAGGGCGATTCCGGTAATTACTTTAAGAACTGTTTTGAGGAATGGAAAAACGTTGGCATAAGTGTATTGGAAGTAAGGGGCATTACTTTGAGGGCGACAACATGGATTTTGAAGAATAAATTATGAATTCTAAAATTATGATCAAAGTCTTACTATATTTTGCTCATACTTTATATAAAGTCAACAACAAGTTCGCAGATCCTTATATTGGGTATAAGGGGACTATGGAGAGTATTGGCCCCGATTCAACTCATTTTAAACACAAAGTTGTATTATTATGATAGAAACGGTTTCCTTTATTTTCAATAACATATCCCACTGGTAGACCGATACTTGTAGCAAGAAGTCAGGCATACGCACTGGGGTCCACATATTCGGAATGTGAGGGATTGAGCAGTTATGGTCCGGCTTAGAAATTTTTAGTCTCGAGCAGGCTTAGCTCAAAGGCACTATATGTGCAATGTTTTATCCGAATATATTAAGTATATACATATACCGTACACATACATATGTACCGAATTTGGTTGAAATTGATCGAGTAGGTCCGGAGTTAATTGCAGAGCAGTTTATTATTAACTTCAATGATAAAATGTGATTTCGAGTTTAATCGACTTCACACAACTCATTGCCTACGTATGCATCATTAATACTGTGTTGGATTAAGTGCCTACGTTCCTAGCATAGTAATTTTACTGTTAGTTTCAATTATGCATAAAACACAGCAAATCCATCTTAACACAATATACCAAATGGGGATTCAAATAGGTCACATATATAATAGAAGATTTGCTTTGCGCACATGCGATGCTTAACTTAATGAAGTGATAACCTTAATTATTGGCCTGCAGATATGTGTCTGCTGCAAAGACCACACAAGCAGTAGCACATAACTTGGAATAAGTAGACTTAGCAGCTATCAACAAAGGGAGAGGCATACAAACGAAGCCTTAGTGACAAGCTGCTGCAATTTATGACCTTCATTGGGTGTTTGCTATTGACAGTGATTCGGTCGCTTTATGTGCCCAGTGCGTAATATGACTAATATTGAGTGCTGCCAATATTGACTAAGCAAACGCGCACACACATAGACGAATATATAGAGTGTAGCCTCGACAATTACTTACGAACTACTTACGACCACAATTACATGTGCATGTGTGCGTGTGTATGTACGACTTCGAATTTTAATGCTGATTAACAGTGCGTACTGCAGTTGGGAAATGAAATAGGCGCACACTGCTGGGCCTTTGAGTTGATTGGCAAGTAATGGATTTACTTGTATATATTTGTGTGTATGCACGATTCTCAAACAGCAAAGTAATCACTTCGTAATCTATTTCTATGACGTACTTGTCAGTTACTAGTAAACATATTCCATTCACATTATCCATTCAAGCCAGCATTTGCTGCTAAGTACCATCGCCGCTGCATGATTTGCATATTAAGAGCGCTAAAAATGCCTGCAAACTATGCAAAGAGCCTCTCTGAATGATAAAAAGTTGATTTAAATGTGCGATAGCGCACAAGGTTAACGGTAAAGTGAATTATAAGCACTGTAAATGACAATCAAATGCGCCGCTCATACCAACAAACAAGCATTCGGTGCGAGTAATAGTAGATCCACTTAACGGATATTTGGGTCAGGAAGTCGTAAAGCACAACTTTTCACATCTGTCACATTTCCCGCAGATTTTATGTTCCTTCGTATTTTAGTACTTATTCCCAGAAAAGTTTTTTTTTTGACAGTTAGATATGAAGCTTTCACTTTTATGCATTTACATTTTCGTTTTTATTCCCGTTACTCACTTCTTGGAATGAAATTATTTTTCGATAAAATTTTATATTATAAATACAGTTAGTTTGAATGCAAAATAAATATAGGTAAATAAAATACTAACTATGAAGGAGAGAGAGAGAGAGAGATGAGAAGTTGGATTTTATGACAAACAAAACGCATAACTGAATAAAGTTATGTCCATCAGGCCAGCTATTGTACAAAATTAGAGGTATTTTTTTCAAAGGATGGAGTCATTTGTAGAAGTTCATGCAAGTGAGAAAAGTTCTCTGATAGCCATTCACTTGTAGTGGCCAAAAACCGATTCTTTTACACATGGCTCAAGCAGCTCACGATTTGCGGTCTTAGACCAAGTATCCTCTGGGTAGCTTAAGAACATCCGTTTGAAGGCGAGCTAAAATGAGAAGGCGAACCATCACTCCTCTGGGCTGTGCGCTGGGTTTTGGAACCCGCCACTTAAAAATGCCCCAATGAAAACAATATAACAGAAGGGACACTCCATTTTGATGACGACCACGGCAAACGTATTATAGATAACGATTTAAGGGAAGGTGTCGCTGCCCAGCTGGTTGATTTCCTCCTAAAAATAAGGCTGACATCATCGCCGTCTGCGAAGTGCGATGGCAGGACAATGACCGAGATGAGCAGGTCCTTGTGGCATTCACTACAGAGGCCATATAAAGAAGCGCAAATTCGGTGTGGGATTAGTGGTTCAATAGAGACTCCGTCGCCGAGTACTGGCACTCAATGGATTTATTAGATGAACGTCTTGCCACAATCCGCATCAAAGCGAAGTTCTTCAACATATTGCTGATTTGCGTCCATGCCCGATGGAAGAGAAGGACGATGTGATCAAAGATGCCTTCTGTGAGCGTTTGGAGTGCAGGGGCAGCTCTCCCCTTCCAAGATGTCAAAATTATGCTTGGCGACTTTAACGCCAAGGAGCACAAAAAAGGTATCTTTGGCACAACTGTCGTTTAAAATCAGCATCTATGAGGAAACGTCTTCAAATGGGTTGAGGCTGATCGACTTTCGCTGTGACCCGAAATATAAATAATACGTTTCACCAAGCTTTTTCAGATCGAAAAGCCACCTACTTGATCGATCACCTTGTGATTTAGACGTGTGCACTCGCTGAGGTCCTAGCCTCGACTCGGACTACCATCTTGTTGCAGCCAAGAAGTCGAGAAGCTACAATCACAAGAGACAACCGAGGAAATTTCTACTCGGCTCACACTCATGCTCTCTGAGAGTACTCTCAGAAGTTTGAAGTTTCTGTGTTTTTTTTTTAATGAATTAAGGTACGTCAAAATGAATCATTCTTTATAAAATATGCTTGCAGGTTTCGAATTCTTCTAAGAATTTACGCCTTCCCTTTTAAAGTCACAATTTTTGATAGTTTTGCTGAAATCTTAAAAAAAATATTCTTACTTTTTCATCGAACAGCCAATGTAAATATTTATTCTTCCGTTTGAAATTCCTTGTTACTAAAAGTGAATTAACTGTAAATATTGTATTGCGTCTAGGAATCAAATGTGATAATACAAAAAGAAATCAAAAAGAGAAAAATAGGAAGGTTTGAAAAGTAAGCACAACATAGTAATGAGGACGAGGTGACAAGTCCAGGAACTTCATTACAGTCTGTCACTAAGTCAACAATGAAAATAATATTTCTAAGTAAAATAATGGCTAATGGAGTTAAATGAATTACATCTCTTTATCAATGCCTTTAAGTAGATGGTCAGGAAAGCGCGTTCGCACTCACAACCTCAGTGAGTCACTCAAAAAAGTGCCCCACTTTTGGTATAAAAACTGTCCACCCAACAAAATTCAAAGCACTTAAATACAGACAGACAATTGAAGTCTTATTGTCATTAGGCGCTTTCAGCTAAGCAATCGAAAGTGCTTCACTACTTTTCATACGACAACCACCTATGTATATAAGTATGTATGTGTATGTACTTGTATATTTGTAGACTTTTATTTCAACCAGCTGCTGCGTCTTGTCATCTTCGCAGACACTGAAGAGGTTATTCTTGAGAAGCCTCATCCATTCAATATAAAAAAAAAAAAACATTTTGCGATGACCTGTGTCACTCTTGCCACTAAAAGCAGCCAAGCAAATGCATTTACATATATACTACAATATAATGTATGCATATATACTTGCTTTTATTTATATAGACCACCGTTACTGCAAACCACAGCCGAAAGTCGGAAGTAAGTACACACCTACTGGCCGGCTCAATTACTTGTCCTTTCAAATTGTCTGCTATTGCCTTCCTTTTGCGACACAACGAAACAAGTGAGACACTTGACCGTTATTGCGGCGGTTGTTATTGTGTGCGGCCAACTCTCAGCTGCGGTGGCGACTTTCTGCTCATTGTTATTGGCGCAACTTTTCCCATCGCTTCTTTCAGTGGTTCCTTTTTCTTGGCTGCTTGTTGCGGTTAAGTTGTTGCTATTCAAATTGTCCACAATGATATTGTTGTTGTATGTTGTTGCACAAAGAAGTGGTAATAATATTTTAGTTTTTCCATGCTGGCTGAGCAGAATTTAATGTTTCTCCTTTATATTATTACAATATTTTATAGCGGTATATTGTGCAATCGTTTTGGGTCTTTGTCCGTGATGTTTGCTTGCCGAAGTATTTCCGGTGCTTTAGTTTTATTGTCATTTAAGTGTAACGAGCAACATTCAATTGAGCACACGGTGGCTTTTGTGGTCGCAAGTTTAGCAATTTCAATAAAATAAAATTTGAAATTACTCCAAGGAAAACGGCGTAGCGGTGGTAATGCAGCAAAATAAACGATTTCACTTTTTATTTTATTTGAGAGTTCGTCGTAAAGTTTGGATTTAGTTTTGATTCTATAAATCAGATCAAATCTGAAATTACTTAAATATCAAAAAAAATTTTTTTTTTCATACCAGGCTTTTTTTCTAATTATATTGAGAAATTAATGGCAAACAAAAATACATATTAATAGCTTTGGAAAGTAGCAAAAAATATTAGAAAACCAATATTGTCGCATACAGCAATCAGAAAATCAAACGAATCCTGGGCGAAAGCAACTAAGAAAAAGCGGAAATTTTTCCAGATAAACTAACTGAAACGTTCAGGCCTTTTGTGTTCCATGATACTTGATCGCAGCTCGTAGCATCGCAATATGAGGTATGACAATTAAGTAATGAGACTGATTCCATAAAAACCGTATATTTCCAAATTATTCTACAGCTCTGCCATCCCCTTCAAAGTAGTCCCCTTGGGCAGCTATACAGCGATTCCAACGCGTTTTCCATGCTTCGTAACATTTCTGGAACGCTTCAACTGGGATTTAGACTGGGTACCCTCGTCACGGCCGCCTGGATGTCCGTAGTCGATTCAAAATGGATTCCTTTGTCCACCGATTTTGTTTTAGGAAATAAAAAAAGTCACCGGGTTGACTCGTTTTTGCAATCTTTCGAGTACTTGGCAATAGTAGACTTGATTCACAGTTTTCCCGGTGGAAAAAAATTCTTTGTGGACGATTCCACGGCTATCAAAAAGGCAATAATCATCGTTTTCACCTTCGACTCGATTGTGAGCTTTGGCGTTTGGTTTCCACGTCTAAGAGCACTATCGCCATACACTCTTACAATTTTAGCGTACATTTCCGAAGCGTACGTCTGGCGCAAAATTTTATCGCGACGCTAGCACTACAAACACACGTCTACTCAACTTGACGCAGCAGGCGAACTAAACAAGCTAGAGCGATGGTACATATATCAATGGAAAGGGGAGGAATGCCGGAAAAAGAGAAGGGGAATTTCGCAGGTTTTTCACAAGCGCGGCAATAAAATCAGTCTCATTACTTAATTGTCAAACCTCGTATGTTGGTGAAATCCAACCAGCAACAAAAAAAGAAGTGAAAAATATCATAACAACTCGATTTAAGCCGAAAAAAGTTTCCCGACCTCGACTCAGCGACTGCAGATGTATTAAAAAATTTAACTAGAAAAGCATTAGCGAAGCTTACATCGATAATAAATGTTTGCTTAAATCTCAGATACGTTTCATTATCACGGAAGGTATCTAAATTCATTCCTGTACAAATCCCAGGGAAAAGCGAACATAAGATCTCGTCACATAATCCAATCTCACTGTTACCAGTTTCGATGAAGCTACTTGAAGCTGTATTTATAAGAAGATTTCAAAACTAAATTGAAGAAAAATGGGCTTATGATAATTCATCAATTCGGATTTAGAACTCAACATTCCACAATCGACCACTCTTATACATTTTGTTTACTACCGACATGTCTACACCGCCAAAATGCACAATCGCTACAGCTTACAATTTAGTCGGAAATCTTCGTTGTGGATCATATAAAACAAGCATTTTACGTGGAAGCATTAAAAAGCTCTGCTTTTCGATCACATATTGTGAGTCTTTCAGAAAAAATATGTATAAAATTTTCCAGAGAAATTCAGAATTTCAAATATATTCTCGAAATATTCGTTTCTATGCAGCCAGAGCTAAAACTATACTTCCACGTGACTTATTACCAAGAAAGACTTTGCGTAGATAAATATTTTTGGTTAGATACAAGACCTTACAGTGTGATACTCATTACCGCTTGTAAAGTGTATGTAAATCTATCTCTGAAAGAAGATATTTAGTTTTGTAACGAAATTAGTTATTCGCCTGGCACTATTATTACCACTTCTTCTTCTATCTATTCTAGTTTTTCTTTTTCGAATATATACTCCAACTGAACCTGAATTTTGATCGTTGTAAATTCGTTGGGTTCTAACGACACTACGAGCAAATAAAATTGTCGAAATATTTGGAGAAAATCAATAAAACAGAACTTCCATTGAGAATTTGTTTTTAGAGAGGGTTCTTTTAGCAATTTCTCGCCGACAATTGAACAATAGCCTAATGATTTCAAAAGTGCGCTTTATTCAGCTTGCGTTCAACAGGGCGTATGCGTAATTAAAAGTGTTAATGTAGCCGTTGTTGCATGCCTTGCTAAATTTAAACATTATACCAAATACCTGGAAGTAATTTTGGATTGCAAACTGTTACGAAAACTCAATCTAAAGAGAGAAATTGAAAAAGGCTTGCTGTGACCTATATGCATGTAGGAAGATCCCAGCGTCTAAAGGCTTATCAGCAAAATATAATACAGAAAATCGTTAGAGGGAATACAGTGACTCAACCACAACAACAACAGTTGCACTAGAAAAATTGTGCAACCTAACTGAAACTCTACCGAAAAGCCAGCTACAAGATTAGCGGTGTTAGGTGCATTCTACAAAAGGACATTCGGGCATAGCTCAATTAACGGGGGGTTGGTGAATAAAATAGACCACATACCTTCAGCTGAAATTAAAATGAGGCTTCTTCTGGTATTATTAAATCATATCACATTACGTCAGAGAAGCAAGGCTACATATATTCTGATTAGATTGCCAAAAGTGCTATCCGTCTGAGTACTGAAGAATTTCAAGAAATACGAAAGTCGCTAAAAACGATATACAATAAAGTTTCCGAAAAGGTTGACAGGTGGATTAAGGCGAAAGGGAAAGCCTTAAATATAAGCCGATTTGCCAATATCCTCTTCGGAAAACTCGCATGTTTCATACTCACACGATCACGAAAGAGCTGCAGTACGACTGTTGGCCTCTTGGCAGGTCACAATCTGCTGCTGTAGGAGTTTCGGAGTTCAAGGAACTAGACTAAGTATTAAAAGTAGATTTAAAGTCAAATACGTTATCTCAAACTAAACTGAAACTCCATCTGGCATTACTAAGTAGGTCTGTGCATGTCGTGACATACATATTTAATATCTCCCCACAAAAGTTTAATGCAAGCAGACCAATTTCTTTCTGTCTCTAAAATGTCAAGTCCTTGTAAGAAAAACTTTTCAATTTAACAAAATATTTTTACAAAATTGCGGGTTCTAATATAATTAAATTAAGCTATAATAATTTCTTTTGTGAATCAGAATCACTTACTCACAACTGTTTGTCGAGCACCGCCAAGCAAAAAGTGATTACTACAACATGCAACGCACATAAAATGACACTCGCTGACATCGCTGTTGACCTGCAGCAGCTTGGCGTGTGTAATAGCTATCATCATAATTGATTTTGCGTTTTAATGTTTGCCCATTCGCCCACGCTGAACGCGTTTTCACTCGATTCGCAGCTGCTTTTTCACTGCCCTCGAGTCAATACGCATCTGCGTGCAAAGAACTTAGCATGTGACAATCACGTATATGCATATACATGTAAGCCTGTATATACTTACGAGTATATATGCTACGTATGTCAGTGCAATATTAATGTGTTGCCATTGTCTGCAATCGTGGCTCATTGTTTGCGCAGCTGCGGGCACAAAAACAATGGTCTTGTGTCTAAATGCACATATACATACAAGCAAACATATTTACAACTACATATTTGTTCACACCATTTCGCACACTTTACTTGAATTCCAGACTTTACTTGAATCACACGCATTACGCATGCGCGCTCAAGCATCAAACAGCTGCATATTTCGACAGAGCTGAATAATACATGTATATTGGGTCATTCAATAAGTAATTTCGGTTCAAATGGTTTTTGACGTCCTGATATGAGGTGAAGGTTTTCCTATTCAAAAAGACTGAAACAAGTAGCCCGAAGGTGCCATGTCTGGAGAATATGGTTGTTGTGGTAGCAGTTAATCTGTATGACGATCTGCACGAGATCATGGCAAAGAACATCAAAACCCGATGAAACGCGCTACCTTAGTGAAAAATACAAAAGTCATGTGCAAAAGAGTAGATTGGAAGTACTCAAGAATTGCTAATGGCATTCGATAGAAGAGACTATAGGAACATGATCGGAATATTAACTGGTTACTAACTGGTGGTGACATACGCTCGCATAATGAGGCTGACAAATCGAGAAGACTGCAGAAAATGTCTAAAGCAAGGCACCAGGGAAACAATTGAGCATATTTTGTGTTCTTGTCCCGCATTGGCAAGACTACGCTGCAAGGATCTGGGGTCCCCACGGTATGATACACTGGAGCAGGTATGGTGAGGTCGCAGTGTGTTCAAACGCGCGTCAAGCGCAGATATCCTAAAGGATAACTACTTCTCATGGACCTAGCTACTGAACTCCATCTGGTACCGCTAAGGACCAAAACTGGTTTTTTCAAGGCTGATTAGCTAAGCTATGTGTAAGGTTGGCTGCGAAAAATTCAATAAGCTCAGCTGTTGTCATCAATCTTTATTACTTGGTGAACGACCCAATATTTTCTAATCGCCTAGGCAGATGCCATATCGGTTGCCCGATAATTATCGCTGATTATATAACGTAGTCATGAATATAAAGGCATATCTCTAGATAAGACACATAATTATGCAAGCATGCGAAATTAGACGCCGCTGCACAACTATGCACATATCTACACATATAGGCATGTTAAACAGATATGTGTCAATGCTAATTGCAGTGTTGTTGTTTATACATAGCAATGAACTCGCATTCTTGTATATCTTTCGCATATGAGCTTATTGCATTTGGCATTTGTTATGTGCACTGCCGAAATGTGTCAATCGCCGAGTGTGATGTGTGGTTTCCTTCTGTATTCACTTATATTATAATACCTGTCGCTACATATTTACTTCGCTTCTGACATATGTACATTCTATGTTTGCCTAGTAATTTTAACTCTATAATTTATTTAATCTTAAAAAAATCGTATTTAAGTGACATGTATGATTTATATGATGTTTAGGTACCCTAATGGCAAAGTTTTACTTTTATACATACCAAAGCGGTATGTTCCTGCTCCTTAACAATATAAAGCTAACCGATTTGACGGTTTCTGAATATTCGAGTATAATTAACCTGAAGTAAAGCCATATTGTGGATCTATAGGTAGATTTTAAAACTCTATGTTAGGGTGGGTCGAAAGAATTCGGCCTAGTTAATCTGAGAAAATCGGCGTCTACGCCAGTAAAGAAGAGGGATCTGAAAAAAATTTGTTGAGGTGGCCTGCCAATCGCCGGGTTCGTAGAATGTATGACAACTGAGGTGTCTCAACCCTAGCCTGGCGAAACGTATTTGGCCTTTACAGTGGAGGAGGAAGAGTCTGTCTGTTTCCAAATCGTCTTCCTCATTGCAATTTCGACAAGTTGCGCTCTCCAAAATTGTTAACCTCACTGCTTTTAGCGTCCGAGTGAACGAAAAAAGGCGAATCCCTGCTTATTTCCATCCTGAAGGAGTTTGGCTGCATTTTATCGCAAGCTCATTGGCTTTACAATTTCCGACGAGTCCGCCGTGGCCATGCAGTCAAACATGTTTTTTATATGGGAACAGATAGATGCTCCTGTTTGGCCTAGTTTTGAGCTTCCAGTCTCCTCCTCCTCACTGTTTTCTATTGTTTTTATATAATCAGATTCCAAGTACTTGAAAAAATATCTCGTTTCATATAATTAAAAAAAAAAAAAAAAATTAAGTGAACCATTTTTGGAGAGCAATAAATTTCTTGCGAAACTTGCGAATTTTCCAATTTTTATGACAACTTGCCATAACGCAATGGAAAATCAGTAAGTTTTTACACTTTATTAACAAAAAATTGTTTTGTTGGACTACATACACAAATGACTTAATGCAATTACAATTCTCAATGTGTGTTTTTCAGTTCGTTATAAGTTATGACTGTATGAGACATATGAAAGTTGAGTCATAAAAATTCATAAGAAAAAGTTTGGAATAAAACAATCAAATTTCAACGTTAATATGTTTTAAAATGGTTTAATTATTTAGTATTATAGTACACCATGTCGTATGAGCAACACCGAGTGTATGGATCACTTGTATGAATGCTCAGTGCATTTGATATAACGGGTGATTTTTTTTGAGGTTAGGATTTTTCATGCATTAGTATTTGACAGATCAAACGTGGGATTTCAGACATGGTGTCAAAGTAGAAAGATGCTCAGTATGCCTTTGACATTTCATCATGAATAGACTTACTAACGAGCAACGCTTGCAAATCATTGAATTTTATTACCAAAATCAGTGTTCGGTTCGAAATGTGTTTTATCGACAAATTTTGTTCAGCGATGAGGCTCATTTCTGGTTGAATGGCTTACGTAAATAAGCAAAATTGCCGCATTTGGGGTGAAGAGCAACCAGAAGCCGTTCAAGAACTGCCCATGCATCCCGAAAAATTGCACTGTTTGTTGTGGTTTGTACGCTGGTCGGAATCATTGGACCGTATTTTTTTCAAAGATGCTGTTGGACGCAACGTTACGGTGAATGGCGATCGCTATCGTTCGATGCTACCAAAATTTTGTTGCCAAAAGATGGAAGAACTGAACTTGGTTGACATGTGCTTATTTCAACAAGATGGCTGCTACATGCCACAAAGCTCGCGATTCTATGGCCATTTTGAGGGAAAACTTCGGAAAACAATTCATCTCAAGAAAATGGACCCGTAAGTTGGCCACCAAGATCATGCGATTTAACGCCTTTAGACTATTTTTTTGTGGGGCTACGTCAAGTCTAAAGTCCTACAGAAATAAGCCAGCAACTATTCCAGCTTTGGAAGACAACATTTCCGAAGAAATTCGGGCTATTCCGGCCGAAAAAATGCTCGAAAAAGTTGCCCAAAATTGGACTTTCCGATGGACCACCTAAGACGCAGCCGCGGTCAACATTTTAAATGAAATTATCTTCAAAAAGTAAAATGTACATGAACCAATCTAACGTTTCAAATAAAGAACCGATGAGATTTTGCAAATTTTAATGCGTTTTTTTTTAAAAATTCAAAAAAAGTTATCAAGCTCTTAAAAAATCACCCTTTACAACTTTAACTGCGTGCGTATTAGTTTGAAAATAATATTTTTATGGAAACAACCAACAAAAAACTTTTTTATAGAACGAAACATTTCGTATTACAATAACAAAAACGTCTTTTCAATGTGTACATTTATTTGATTAATTTGCAACATTATTAAAAAAAATCCATGCTATATACAGCTGTTGACAGCTAATTAGCAACAGGTTTTTAAAGGATCAAAATTTTCTTCTGTTGCTAATTTTTATTAGCATATATTATTGATTTCTGTTAAGGATGTGTTTCAAAGTTGTGGTTTTAAAAATATATTAAAAAGCTGCAGTAGTACACCTACCCTTTGCAGCTTACATTTTTTTTGACCTTTCGTCGGTCTGGAAAAGATGCGCAAAGAAATTTCGAATAAGGTCAAAAGCTCAAAATTGTTTTGAATGTCCTTAAGCATCTACAGAATTTTTAGGGCAAAAACTATTTCCAATATTGCACGCAAAGAAAAACCCGAAAACACAGAAATATAAACACGCAGGGTAATATTATCTCGCGAAGAGACCCAAAGAAGAGTTCCACTAAGATTTTCTACATGAAAATTCAAGGTGAACACAATTTCAAATATCCAAGAAAACAATTGCCCCGGCTTTTGGTCGAATCTGGACCTTAACGGCAGCAGCACGCAAGAACCCAACTCAGATTAAGGAGGAGGATGGGGTCATGTGTAGAAGTTCACGCAAGTGAGGAAAGTTCTCTGATCGCCATTTCACTTGGGAGTGGCCAGAAACGATTCTTTTACATATGGCTCAAGCAGCTCACGACTTCCGGTCTTTGGCCAAGGATCTTCTGGGTAGCCTAAGAACATCCGTTTTAAGGCGAGCTAAAGTGAGAAGGCGAAAAATCCCCTACATAGGGTTGTGCACCTTGGTTTGGGATCCGCCACGTAAAAAAAAAACACCCAGTGAAAACTTCGGCTATAATCGCGTAAGCGGTGTCTACGCCGAATATACATAAGAAAGAAGAGCCGCGCCATTTTTACGAGAAATATTTTTATCTGATGCCATTGTGAACGGTCAATATTATTAATTTTTACTCCTTGCTCGGTATTTAAATCTATAGGCCAACCATATGCAAACGTGTATTTAAGCAATTAGGGTAACTCGTGCATGTATTATAACTATCATATTTATACAGGTAATACCGAATGCGGCTGTATTGTCAATAACAATAGTATTTGTAACTTTTTAAAGTCATATTATATATACCAGGGTAGGCCATTTAAAGTTGACCCATTTGTAAAAAAAAAGAACAAAAGAAAACAATGTTTTTTGTTCATTTCAAAAAATTAATTTATTTTGGTCCCACATGTTGTTTTTTTTTGGATTTGTGTTTTTGTTTCAGCTAATATTTAAAAATTAGATCGCGTAAATGGCACCTTTAGCTTTGACAGCTAAATGCAACTCTTTTTTCGACATTTTTTCCATGACTTTGGCCAATGTGTTCGGATGATATGGCGGCTGTTTTCACGTCCGAATGTTGGCTTTCAGTTGAGCTAAGGTCTTTGGCTTATTAGCGTATACCTTGGATTTCAAATAACCCCCACAAATAAAGTTTGGTGGCGTCAAATCTGGTGATCTACGGTGGCCAGTCACATCACCATTTTTCGATATCAATCGCCCGGGGAAAAATGGTCGCAATAAATTTGATTTGTTGGTCGAGCTGTATGGGCATGTAGCCCCGTCCTGTTGAAACCAGAAGTTATCCATGTCATTTTTCGCGAATAATGGGTATCACAAAATCCGTTATCATGGCTCGATAACGCTCACCATTTGACTGTTGTCGTGGCTCCCATCATCGTCTTCGAAAAATACGGATCCGATGATCATATTCGCGCAAACACCGCACCAAACTGTTACTTTTTGGTCGTAAAAGAGGCTGTTCTTCAATTAATTGAGGATTTTCGGTGGCATAAAATCGGCAATTTTGCTTGTTTACGCCTCCATTCAACGAGAAATGTGCCTCGTCTGACATGATGAGTTTTCGCCAAAAGTCAAGTTCGTTTTCAAGCCATTTCGATGGCCCATTTGCCAAATTAAGGCGTCGCGGATAATCAGCTGGGTTTAGTTTTTGTGTGCCATTTGAATTTTATATGGAAACATCTTCACCAAATCTTTATGAATTATGCGTCGGGAGTGGTGCGAGAGATGTCTAATTCCTGAGAGCGGCGATAACTCGATGTCGATGGAGTCTCCTCAATACTGGCTCGTACAGCTTCGATATTTTCGATCAGAACGTCTTGTGCGTTTGTCTGGATGCATGACTGGCATTCTGAGATTACCGGTGTTCACAAATTTTGCGTATAAAGACTTTAATTGTGTTCTTACTAGAGCACTTTTCACTTTATTTTTTTTGCGAAACGCACGTTGAGTTAACACAATTGAAAAAAGTTATTTTCCGAATATAAAGCTGAAAACAATTTCAGCGCGTTCTTTTGGAGTGTACTGTTCCATGGTATAAATTGTCTTCGAATGCGCTTCTAACGCGGTATGACATTAGCCGATTTGTCAGCGCTGTTAAAAGTTTACAGCGTTGCCAGATTGGGTCAACTTTAAATGGCCTACTATGTATTAATATGTATAAACTGTCAGTAATACTTTTTACTAGAAGACTTGGCGTATTGGTACCTTTTTATACATTGATACAAGAGAGTACGAAGATTTTTTCATTAAAGTTGCGTCATCGCTGTCAAATTTTGTTTTTACAACTTTCAGATCAGTTTTTACCCTTATAAATGGCTCATATGGAAAATTACGCTCGAAAATGAAAAATGAAAATTTCAAAATTGAAATAACTTATAGTCATTCGCCAGTTAGCAGTCGAAATGCTCGAAGGAGTCATCAAAAATTTAACTCAATGGATGGGACGTATCCACATTTGAAGGAGATAATCTTCAAATAATAAATGCCAAAGAATTGTTTCTTTCGAATGATAATAAAAATTTTCCCATTAAATTTAAAGTTTTTTATATAGTCGTTTTTCTTCAAAAAAGGAGGGAACCTCGAATATGGATAAGGTCATAATTTCAAAAGAGCTTGCGCCGTCTTGGTGATGAAGATGTAAATCAAACTAATTTTTGATATTCTATCTGATGTTAACTATATTCCAGTGAGAAGCGATTTGCAACGATCGAAAAAAATGGTAGCCAGAAGGGACAAGGTCTGTGCAATAAGGCGGGTGAGGCGAAACTTCTCAGGCGTCCTTTTCCCAATAGCTTTTAATCGGTCTTGCAACAAAAGCCTTGAGTTTGGTCGCAAATTTCGGGCCATGGCTTGTTCCAATTTGATTTTGTCGGTAGCGTTCTCCATTAATGGTTTTTTGGTCATTTTCTGATCTATTTTTCGGTACTGGGTACTGGAGGCTGGGCTGCAAAAACTGAAGATTTTGTCGACAGAAAACTGGCGGTTCTTCGGCCTTAGAGTCAATTGAGTTTACTTTTTTTCTTGAAAAGATGCCGTTCATTGTGGCTACTTAGATCCTTCATTCTTAGCTTATTTAGCATATGTGAGTTTCAATATCGTAAATCACTTCAAATTCTAAGAACTTTCTTTCGAAAGCTGACCATAATTCTGTGAGAGAGCAATTCTTCTTGCTTAACATTGAAATTCCACCTTATGTGACCAGTGCCTATCAACATGCGCAGTTCGTGAAATAGTCAATTCATGTTAGGAATACTAATGCAAAGTTTTCTTACTTCTGTGCTAATTCACCGGACATCCTTTTTGGGTCATTTGTCATTTATATGCTGGCGTGGGTGAATGCGGGTAACTATGTATATCTTCATTAGTCTTGTGACAACCAGCTATACAACCAACCAGAGAGACGAATGCAAGGAATGTATACATTTATGCTGTTGGTAAAAAAGGTCCTATGAGAGCAATATAAAAAGGGCTCTAGCGCTGAGCAAAATGTAGATTCATTGAAACACAGCAATGCTCACACGAACATCGGTCTACACAACTAAATTTGTGCTACATGTCTCTGTCCGTTCCAACACTTCATTAAATATTTATCCTTTTTTTGCTTTATGCTGGTCGCCCTTTTTTGTTCGGCAAGCTCATAAAAATGTAAGTGAAATCTGCTTTAAATGTGAGTCAGTACTTTTATTTCGCTTTTGACAAGCGATTCTGGCTTTGGTATGCTGCGCTTTGACAAATGTATTTCGAAATAACATGAAAAAGTGCTTTTTATTCATTGCCTTCTGCGCTCTTACTCCTTTCCTCATGCCTTAAAAGGCAAAGAGATTACAGGCCCAATTGCTTATGTGCTGATGTTGGTGTGTGTTTTATTCGACCACAATTTAATGCGATTTGGTTTTAAGTAGAATTAATTTTATATAGTATCCTGCATACATAAAACGTGACAATATTTAAATGAGCTGAGCGGAGATTTAGGAGCATAAATCTGCATTTCCGGGCACCATTGTTCGGCCAAAATTAATTTCGAGCTTAGGAGTTTATGAAGGGAAATGCAGGACAGGGGAAAGGAAAATATCCGCTAAGTGAAGACAGTTAAGTTGTTAAACTAGTCTGAATGAATAGATCAGCAAAGTAACATTTTTGAAGGCCCTGGCTAGAAAATAACCGTTATAGTCGGTATAGAGCTTCAAGAGGTTAAGTTCATAGCATGAGAATGTGGTAAAGGATATTTGGAATAATGTTTATTCTATTTTTATACATCATTTATTAGAACTGATTGATAAACTCTTTATGTTCTTATCCAGTTCTAATCCAAACTTGTAAGAAAAAAAGTTAGGGAGCCTCAAGAATACAGATTCAGAGAAATTGTACAAAAATTTGACTTTGATATCAATGGAAAAGCAGTGGAACATCTGAAAGAGATCCATGATCTAGCAAAGATCGCTTTGAGAAATAACAGTGACATTACCGCATTTAGCCTCTCGGACCTCTTTATAAACATAGACCCGACAGCTCATCTGGTTAAGCAAAGGGTCGAATGAAACCGAATCGACAGCGAAAAGACGAAAATATTAACTACAATACATAAGACAGCATAAGGGTGTGGAAGAAGGAAGGTAGAGTCACATAGTATCAGTACTTTAATAAATTTCGAGAACCTGCTGCGATATGATCACTATTCGGGTATATATATAGTATATAGATCCGAGCGCCTTAAATAGGGACCGCTCGGGAGTTTCTGGCTCCAAGACGTAAAACCGACAGTTTGCAAAAGAAGCTGCTATATATCCATGTTAAACAAGTGCTTGACCAGTGTGAATTGCAACCAGCAGCCTGAATTTGCCATTAAGGAAGTTATTGCTAGTTTAACCAAGCCTTATGTTAGAAAAATGCTCGGAAAACGTTTTATTGTTATGAAAATTTCGGTGCACGGCCTTACAATGCCTTAACCAACACCTTCCATTTCCGACGTTTTCGAGCCGTCAGCGTGAAAATAATATTGGTATCCTTTAACAGTAGGTCAATTATCCAGCCTTACTGCTGATGGTAATTTTAAACGTCTTTGCGAAGTTTACCCTTTTGGTAATACCGTGCCACTGAACAATAACCAGAACTGTCTCATCATCTAAGGCTTTCTTTGGTTGGGGCGAGATTGCCTTCCTTCTTTCTTACAATGTATGTACCTCTCCCGAAGTTGTAGTTGTCAGCTTTCTATGTTATTGCGGTTGATATTTTTTAGTTTTTCGCTGTCCATACTATTTCATACTAGCCTTGGCTCATCCAGATGAGCTGTCAGGTCTATGTTTACAAAGAGGTCCGTCGTGTTAGATGTGGTAATTTAGTGGTTTTCTTACTTCTCAGAGCGATCTTTGGTAGATCATCGATCTCTTTCAGATCTTCTATTTATATTTTTACTCACATCAGTGCTACATTTTATAAAGCGGATTAACTTAAGTTTACGCCTCCAAAAATTTCCCGAAAATCGACAGCTAATAATTTCTTTATGTGGGACTTGGCAATCCTTGTTTTACAATCTGGCGACTCACAACTTTATCGTAAAATTGACATTACTATTTTCTAACATGCTGAATGACAGCAAAAGCATAACAAGAGGAGTTAGTGAAACAGATTCCCCAATCGATGACGAAGCAGCAGACGTTGGATAGCTCGACCATGAAAAGGTCGAATAGGTCGGGAACCGATGGATTACCGCCATTGAAGAACTTTAAAAGAATTGGCGATAATAATTATTTTTGTTCCCTAATCCACTCATTTTTCTTCCATAAGCTCGAATGCTTCTTCCCTGCAATCTACCTCCTGCCCCTGAATCTGAAGAAGGTTACTCTTGCCACTTGTAGAAAGAGCTTGTTGTAGTTTTTACGTATACCACTGAAGTTAAATCTAATGTTTGGTCCAGGTGTGATTGAAACCCACTATAGCAAGTTCATATCATAAGTGCATATATATATTCAACAGTAGCTATTGAATGAGTATACTATGTAAGAGCACGCTCTTTGAATGCGAATGTGTCGTCTTTTATGAATAGCCTTTTTATTTCGCTTCTTGCTCTATTTGACATCATTTTTATTACTCGAGTGCTATGCTGATGTATGCTATTAATGTCACATCCTTTTTACGCCTTGATTACACTTGCCGACACATACCCACACACATGCACATAAAGATAAACATTAGCATTCATACATCCGCAAACCTTTTGTAGCCTACTTGCCTGAGTATCTGCGACACAGCCAACTCCCACATGTCCTCAAACGGTTGCCATACATATTCGCATACATATGAAACTACACTATGTCATAGCACCCGCTTCATTGGAACCAACTGCTGCTTCCCATGCACTTTAATTCGCTTACACTCTATTTCCTTCTGACTGTTCATGTTTAATGTTGCTGCTTCGATTTTTATCCATTACATTTTTGTTGCACGACTGGCGCGGCAGTTGTGCCCTCACACGGAGATGTGTCGCCACACATACATACGCACTCAGCAAAGTAGGCGCATATTAGGTTACCCTCAATCATCATCTATGCAACCTACCTTCTCTGCCGCACCACACACGTTTTTTCTATTACGTGCGGCACTTGTCGTGGCGTTCTTTGCATTCACTTTGTCGCTCCACTTCGAGGCCCATGCAGCGTCGTCGTCGCAAATCCTTTGCCTTTTTGACTAGCATTTTTTATGCAATTTCTTCTTGCCTCGGGTGCCTTGGCACTGGGAGTCGCCATCGCTTCTGCGGCGTATGTTCAACTTTGTTCTTAATTTTTTTCAATTTATGTCTTCTTCTTCTTCATAGTTGATTGCATTGCTTGCACGCGGTGTCCAATTAGCCTACACTTTTTAACTGTTTTACTTTTTCTCATAATTCATCAAGTTTTCTCCCTTCAGACCCCATAATTTAAATTACAATCTTTGCCGTAATTTGATTGCGCTTTGCCGTTGTAAAGGGTTGTTCAAAAGCTCATTGTAGACTTATGATATTATTCAAAAAGCGTAGTATAGGTCATTAGGTGTCTTTATTACGAAAATTCAAGTTTTGGAAAGAATGTGTTTCGGGTGCTTCGCTCAACTTATGGTCAATATAATCGGCCTCCTGAGACTACTATTTGCAGCACTATCACCCATCTTGAGACCCAGCATTCATTATTGGTAATAATCGACCGTATAGACCACATCCTGCATGCAATGAAGAAAATATAGCAGCCGTAGCTGAGAGTGTACACGAAAACTAAAGCCGCTCGACTTCTCAAATGAGATCGCTTCGCTCTATAGGCTCTTGAAAATTTCTAAGAAGATCCGACATTTTCGAGCCAAATTTTGTTCAGGGATGAAGTCCATTTCTGACTCAATGGGTATGCAAGAAAATTTGCATTTGGTACAAAGAACAACTTGAAGAGATTCAAGAGATGCCATTGCATCCACATTTGATCAACATTTCATCAAAAAAAAATATATATATCAGCAAGATGGCGCCACCTCCCACACAAGTAAATAAGAAATATTCCTGCGTTATTTTCATATATGGGAAATCAAAATCCTTAATATTAATATTTGTTAAGATCGCAAACTTTAGCAAAATGGTATTTTTCGGGTGAATTTCCAATGGTATGTGAGGAAAAAAAATTAGAAACTGTTTGCTTTTTTTACAACAATGTAAAGCATAGAACCCAATATTGGTTAAAGAAGCTTTTACTGGTATTTTTTACGGAGCACCTTCCGTCCCTAGACCGACCTTATATTATATTACTTTTGACAGCATAAAGTTTGGAAGCTTTGAGACCCTATCTCAGAGAAAATTTAACCAATACCGGAAACATATATCATAATATCTCCAGTATATATGGTAAATTTATGGTGAAAATATACATATGTGATATGTATATATATTATATATGAATATAATTAAATGAAATAAATATAAATTAAACATTTAATAATATGTTATGTTCCACCCTATACGTCGACAATAAGCGCATATGCTATATAGTTATATTGCAGGGAAAAAGGTAATTTAATTAGCACATAACCAGCGAAATAATTAGATTTGTGACTTCACAGCATAAATAATGATTTCAATATACTAGAAACACATAAGCACTATATAGAAACACTGACAAAATTTTCAAGTAAATAAAATCTTTAAAGTGATACCGGTTTTTTGAAAAAGTGGAATGTAGAATATCTTGAACGAAATTCATAAACATCTTTACTCCATAGCAGATAATGCTAATGATTAGGTACTGGGGGTACCTAATATCAAACCTACTCAATAAACTGATTTGGTTTTGGAAAGAAATTAACAATAACAAGACAGCTTTTCCAGCATAGAGTGTCCGTTTAAAAAAGAGAGTTTCTGGGAATTCATTTAAGAAAACTATTGCTTCATGCAATGTTAAAAATGATGCCGTTCCGCAGATTTAATTATATTAAGGGGTCAGGGTAATCTGTCCTGTTTTTCTGACATTTTTTTTCATAGAAATTTTTATTCTACAATAGAACTTTTTTCACATATCATGAGGTATATCGTGGAGTGAATAAACAAATTTTTTGGAATTTATTTTATGACATCTGTCGGAGAATGTCCACCAGTTTAAAAAAGTGTGGTTTGAGAAAAACGCGTTTAACGTTTGAGGCACTGAACAAGCATACAAAGCTGGACATAACATTGAAAAATTTACGTACCCCCAATTATAATTTTTTGAGCCTTTTTCGAAACCTATCAATGGGTGGGTTAATGCATTTATTCTAAGGGTATAAAAGAATAGAAACTACAAAAAAAATTACCCTACTGACCTCTTAAAAAAAATATATACTTTAGTAAGTTATTCGCCCCTTTCCAAATTACTAAAATAACAGGTCAATTAAAAAGTCGCCGGCTTTTCATAGTAAAACACATTCTTTTGGCAAAATCCGTTTTTTTATTGAACATAGTTCTCTTCAAAAGTGATGCTCTGATTATAGCGACCCTTCAACTTTTCAATACCATTTTCAAACTCTTACAACTTGTTGCTACAGAGTATAATACTTTTGTTCACCTAACGGTTGTACGTACTACCTAAAACTAAGCGAAGTAGATATAGGGTTATATTTAAATGTAAATAATCAGGATGCCGAGACGAGTTGAAATCCGGGTGACTGTCTGTCTGTTCGTCCGTGCAAGTTGTAACTTGAGTAAAAATTAAGATATATTGATGAAATGTAGTATGTGCGTTCCTTAGCAAAAAAAAAAGTACAAAAGTGTGGCAAAAATCTTGAAAAAGTAGGCGTGGTCCTACCTCAAGTAAGTTTAATGCTAATATCTTTGGAACCACTAAAGTTACAACAACGAAATTCGCCCAACGCAAATACTGAAAGAACTTCATCCGATATTATAAAAATAAACGAAATCGGGTACTTGCTCGCTCCCCATATAATCGTACTGTTAAACCTTGCAAAAAGCTTGAGAAATCAATAACTAAATACGTCAGAGACACTAAATTTTAACCGCGAGATTGTACAATAAGCTTTTACTGGAGCCAGGGTCAACATTGGACGACAAGAGTGGCACCATCTGCTTTTAAGTGAAATCACATATTTCAAGTCCCTCCCTACCGATTTCAATAAAATTTGATGTGTGATATTCTTCGGTAATTTTTATGTAACAGGGCGACAACGGACTATAGCGACGCTTATTTCCCAAATAACACAATTTTAAATTATATTTGAAACTTTTGCTTTCCATACTAGAATAAGTTAATATATCAGGATAAAACCTGGCGCGAATAGTGCAGGTGCAAAGGTGAATTTTGTCTATTTCATCGCCTTCAAAGTAATTCCTTTCTGCTGCAATACACTTATGCCAACGAATTTTTCAGTCATCAAAGCACCTGGAAAAATCATCCGTCGTGATGGCCATCAGAGCCTTCTTCGATTCAGCTTTCACATCCTCAATTGAGTCAAAACGGTGTCCTCGGCATGGTCATGAGAATTTGCTGAATAGCCCGAAGTTACACGAAGTTACACGAATTTGAATCAGGCGAATGCGGTGGTTGCGGCACGATTTTAGTTGAAAATGTGGCGAAATGATCACGAATAACCAATGTAGTATGAGGTGGTGCATTATCGCACTTCTTTGTTCAATAAATTCCGACATACTTGTAGTAAAAATGGAAGAATTCACTTTTAGTTCAGAGCCTCACAAAACGACGCGTATCTGAAATACTAATGAATATTTTGACGTGAAATTTAGCGTAGATGTCAGTAACAGTATTAGCTACTAACAGAAAAAAAATTTACCGATTCGAAAAACACGCGAAGTTCATCTTACTAAGCAATAACCTGTCGTTGGTTTTGGTCAAAAGTGAGCTCGCGGTATTCACGAGGTATAAACTTAGCATACCAATCCATGATGGTTGATTTTCTTATGTTATGTTTATATTTCGTTATGAAATTTTAAACTTTATGTAAATGAAATATTTTTACTTAAATGATCAAATTTTTCTTCTTCTTAATTCAAATTATCAAATTAAAGCTAATATTTCTGCAGTCCAATCTAGTTTTCGTTTGTCGACGATTTTAGTGCCAGCTATATAAGGGATTAAAGAAGTTTAGTTAACGATGTTAGTACTAGGCAAAGATATTTTCAATCTTTCGAAATCTTATTTGTTATTTACTAGGTATATACATATGTATGTCTATTCAAAGCAGCGTAGCCACATTTACAAAGAATCAGTGGAACTACAGAAGCATAAGCTCATTCACAATTTTTATACTATTTTTTTATTTATAGTTTTTATGTTTTAATCCTTCAAAGTGCACACAAAGCGAACAACAAAAACATGAAACATAATAACAAATATGCTTTCATATACGGCGATACAACAGTCAAGCATTCATGTGTGTGTGTATTTGTGCCTCTGGGATGCAACCAATGCTATACTTTCAACTCATATGCTATAATAATATTTGCATATGTATTTTGCTTTCATTTTTAAATAAATATTGCGTTCACTCTAGCAGTGCTTTAACCTACATAGAGAGCTGCTCCCGCCTACACTCAAGTAGACACATACGAGTATGTATGTACATATGTATTATATGAATATATTCAGCGGTGCGCAATACAATTCGGTTGGGTAAGCGCATTGCGGTAACCATGACCTCGGGCACTTAGGACGCAGAACAATGAGAATTTCAGTAAAGACCTAAAAGAGATACCCACACAGAAACAGTTGAGAAACATGTGTAGGAGTTGACGCTGTGTGACTTTGTTGTGGAAAAATAAAAAAAAAAGTTTTATTAAAAACTTTTAAAAGTTTCAAAGATACTTAATTGGCTAATATTTCTCAACAGCTATACAAATTAAGAAAAAACGTTAAGTTCACTTTCATCGATAGATGATAATAGATGATTTTCTTATAACATAAAAGGCTGTAATAAGATCTTGATTGGTTAGTTTAAATTGCTGCTTTAATGTCAGTGCACTGCAGTGTGGGCAAGGAAGGTTTCTTTGACACAACGGTCGGTAATTCAGCCACCATGATAAAACCTCCCCAAATGGTTTAAGGCTGATCGCCTTCGCCGGGGCCCGAAATATGGTTATCTGTAGGCCTAGATTTTGGCAGGAAAAAATTCATCAAGCTACCTGGCTGTGTCTGCATCGAAAAGCCACCAACCAGATCGAAAATGTTGTGATAGACGAAAGACACGCCTCCAGTGTTTTAGACGTGCTTAAGCTCCGAGGTCCGAGCTATTGACCCGGACCACGCTGTGCAGCAAAAAAGGCACGACAACAAACACAAAAAAGGTTCGACGTCCAGAAGCTGCAATCACAACAGACAGCCGAACGATTTTCTACACGACTTGCACTCCTGCTCTCTGAGAGCACTCTTCAGCAACTCGGTATAAGAGAACTGTGGAACGCCATTTCAAGCTTTACGTACAGCTGCAAATGTTTTTTAAATTTTTTTGAAGTGCGGTCTGAAGAGTAGATGCAGCAACAATATTACTAAGTTCCATTTTGCAAAAAGTAGAAGATTTTAAGCCTGTAAATCATCAACACCACCCTAAAGTAACTTTTGAGTGTGTGGAAGTAACCTGTGCTGCAATAGTTCCAAAACTTTAACTGTTTCTCTACGGTCCAGTGTTTCAAACAACCTCTGAAGAGCTGAATGGTCTTGTCCAGAAATTCAAATTATAAGGTGCGTTCCAAAGTAAACAGGACTTTTTGAATCTAGCGCCCCCTGGTGGCGCCATCTATATGTCGACTGGTGCGTTAGAATCTGCTATCTTTATCGATTGTCCAGTGAGAATTTCATGACATTTCATAGATTGGAAGTGAAGTTATTGCGTTTTAAGTGTCAGTATGTTTGTGTTATCGGTGCGAAAATAAGCTTCGAACAAAGAGCCAACATTAAATTTTCTTTTAAAAGTCAATGCCGATGATTGCCTATACCGTAGCTGAGTGCACGAGTGGTTTCAACGTTTTCAAAGTGGTCGTGAGGACATAAATGACGATCAATCACAGCCAATAAAAATCCGTGATCACCGGGAATTCCATCGAAACTGTGCGTGAATTCATCAAAAATCAGCCGAAATTATCATTGAAATTCATGGAAATGGAATTGAACATCTCCAAAACATCGATTTATCGCATTTTGACCGAACATTTGGGCTTACGAAAGGTGTGTGCACGGTTTGTTCCGCACAAATTGACTGACAACCAAAAATTGCTCAGAATCCAACATTCGAAGGACGATTATTTGACCAAAAATCACATTTTAACCATTAACCACTCCCCGTATTCACCTGATATGGCACCGTGCGACTTCTTTCTTTTCGGAAAATGCATTTGCCCATGAAAGGAAAGCGTTATGCAGACGTAGAGGCCATTCAAAAGGCTTGCACCGTCATACTGGCGGCCATACCGGCCAACGAGCTAAAAAACTCGTTCGACATGCTTTTGGACCGTGCAAAAAGCTGTATTGAAGCAGAAGAAGACTATTGTGAATACAATTAATTGATATTGCTGAAAAATCCATTTGTTCTGTTTTTTTAAGTCATCTTTACTTTGGAACGCACCTTATATGTTCCCAACTGCCTCCGAGTAAGCCAACTCATCTGTCTTTTCATTTCCTTTTATGCCTGTATAACTGAGTACCCAGATAATATTACTCAAATTACATACTGAAAGTATGCATAACCTAACAAAATGAGGCTTTGTTTTAGCGATATGGATAGGCTAATTTGCTGCTTAGTTACTAGAAGGTTTGTAGTCTTGATGGTTAGAGTAGAAGCCCACTTGTCCCCTTCTGTTATGCCAGCAATTTCGTCTTAAAACGACTGAATTGTGGTCGTTTAGTTTGAAATTATCTACATTCTGCGTATAGATTACTACAAAATAAGTCTTTGATACGTCGCATGAAAAATTGTGTTAGTTTTTATTTGTTGAAGACATCAGTATTTGTGAAATTCGATCAGTCGGTGAATATGGAATGAAAACGTTATTTTCAATTCCTCATGGATCTCCTTTTGTTCTGTCACTTTTCCAGTTTAACCTGAGTGCCTTAACAAGTTCGAGTATGATATGCCGTAGTGACGCCGTGTCTGGTCCGATGTTCTAAAATCATGAGTCGGCTGCCCTTAAGCATTGTATTATACTTCACTTGAATATATGTAGGTCGGCTTAATAAAATTAAGTTGAAATATTTTCTTGGTCAGAATGTGGTTATGCATATGAATAAAGTCAGGTTACACCTTCGTCTAGCTGCCATAAATCTAACATCAATATCCACTGACAACTATTGTAATCCAATATTTTCGGATCGAAATAAAGTAAGCAAGTGATTGAGCTAAACTTGTTAATATGTTTATTCAAGCGATAATTCAGGTAGGATTAAGTTTTGAAAATTGCCACACGGTTAAAAGCGGTACATTTTAATGATCTCAACTCAAATGGACGCTGAAAAGAAAGAGTAAGTCGACGGGTACTTTCAAGTAAAATCGTCAATCGTAACACAAAAGTGGTATCGAAAAATTGCAAGATCGGCATAATCGGTGTTTCGCATCTATAAAATGAAATAAACGAGTTTTTGCAAACCAGTTTGTTCTTCCTTAAAACGATATGAACTTTTCAACCTCTTACGAATGTTATGTCCAACAGTGGGCTTGAAATTTTTCTAACACATTAGAAGCAATGCCTTTAAAAACATCAACAACAAAACACACTAAATTATGTACAGAAGTAATAACATTAACCTCAATCATTACAGTTTAGAGTGCCCTTCACTCCGACTACAAAGAACACACCGAAATTCTTGGAAGCGGCAAAGAGCCACACAGCGCGAAATTAAGAATTAAATTAGCGAATATTATTAAAGAGCCTGGGCTTGTATTTGTGCTTGTGTTGGTGCGTGTAAAGTGAAATTGGCCGCCAAAAACTTAAGAACAGTTTAAAGCGCAGCAAAAGTTTGGGTAAGTAATAGTGGCACTTGGTGAAAGTTTGCTGGTGGAATCGAACTGGAATTAACGAAATTTTTTGACCACAAAAAGTGGAGAGCGTGACTTTTTGCGCTGCCATTTTCACATTATTCTTTAACTTTTTTTCCGCATACTAATTTTGATATTCAATACGTGGAAATAATGTTCACACATTCATTGCAAACTTTTCCCCCAAACATTATTATTACACATATTATTGCTGTTGTTGCTCACGACCCACACTGTTGGAAAATGAATTTGAAATTTCAGTTCGGTGGAAAATGCCAAAATCACCACTTGTCTTGACGTCAGTCAGCCACACTCATTGCAATGGCCAGCCAATTGCGAGAATTTATGAGTTTTGATAGCTCGAAAAATGTGAAAAGTAAACAAAGTAACGGTAAATGAGCGCTGCCAAGCGAACGAGCGGTGCGGCCAAAGCATTGAGGCGCTGCGCGTACCTTTGGGTCGACACTTCTCGCGAACACTGTGCAAGTGTGTGTATTTTTGGATGCAAAACAAAACAGAAAACCAAAACAAAAATTTGTTTTTTTTTGGAAACGCTGTCGTGCAAATGATGCGCGTCGCCAATATATTGCGGGCTTCTCGCCGCTCACTTGTGAAATTTTTCTAATACGAAAAATACTTAAAATTTTTATTGAGTTGCAAAAGCGACTGACGACAGTTTGCCATTTAACGGCCGGCGCTGTGTGCTGTGGGCCTGTTCGGTTTGTTTGGAGAAGCTAATTTAAGAAGCTCTTGAGTATCTCGTTTTATGGCCGCTTTTGGTGTTAATTTGTTGTAAAAATCATCGAAATTGCGAATTTTAATTGGATTTCTTTCGAAAATCTCGACAAAATATGGCAACGGCATTAAGCCAGTGGCTAGCCGGCGGATATTTTCAGTATTAAGCGTTTATTATGTGTGAACAGATTCCTGAGTGTTGAAAAGTGCGGAGGAGCTCTGTCGATCCAGTGGCAATAAAAAATTTATTTAATTTGCTTTTATAAACAAATATTAACGGCTGTATTGTGCAAATATGTTCAAATATAGATTTCATAGTGATTAGTAATACACCGATATTGAAGCTTAAATAAGCGCATGAATCAATCAGGAAAATACTGATGGATGTTTGTGAATCATTCGGGCAAATACTGAGTAGTGGGTGTTAGTGATTGTTTTTTATTTAAAATAAACTTAGAATGTGCGATTCGCATAATGAGCTTTTGCGGCAAACGCAGACACCGCAAGTGATTATGAATGAGCAAGGTAAGCTGGGGGTTCAGTACAGGACCCAATAGAAATACAAGTATATAAAGTACACTTTCGAAATTTTGGTTTTATAAATTTGAAGATAAGAAATTATGGTTCGCAATTAAAGAAGGAACACCGCAATATGCAGAGTGTTAGCATAGCGAAAATTGAAGCCAATTGTTCGAGATATTTGTGGGAGGGTTCAATAAGTTAGATCTTTGTCCTCTAGTTAGAGGCATGAATTTCAGACAATTTTGAAATGCCCTAAGAAATTAATATGTTGCTACTTATTAACAATACAGGAATACAGGGGAAAAAAGTTACAAAATTAAAAAGCCAAACAGTTAAAAGTTTCATTTTAATTACTAGCTGATGAAGTGGGGGTCTCAAAAAATTGGCCCGTAACCATAGCAATCAGCAACCTATTATTAAGCTAGAATAATGTCACAATGTCCGCAATTACGGAAAATTTGTAAAACAGTTTTTACAAAATAGCGACTACCAGAAAATGCTATTTTATTACCACTTTTTTGACTAATTCGAATTTTTAAAAATAATAAAAATTTACATTTGGGAATTTGGATAGTTTCAGACATAGAGAAGCCTACATAGAAGATTCCATAAAAATGTCAGGTATATCGGTCAAGCAGAACCTGATAAAACATGGATAAAGAGAAGAGAAGAAATTCAGGTGACTGTCTGTCGGATAAAATTGGGCGAAAATTTGACCATATGGGGGCTAATATCAGAATTTTCGAACATCTGTCTGCATATGACCGGTGATTGTATGTGCGGTACTTTACTTTAGTGGATGATATGAAATGTTAATAGATTTCTCGGAATTTCATTATTGTAAGTAAGAGTAACAAATGATCGGATTCACATGAATTATCATCACTTCAAATGGAAATTTTTTTTGTTAACGCACGCATGCACACAGAGAGGAGCTCTTCTCTGAACAAATTTTTTTCTCATCATTATTCCAGACAAAGTCTGTTCATTATCAAATGGCACACCAAACTGAGTATAAATCAAGTAAAAGCTGATCTTAAAAAGTAAGAAAAATCTCATATAACCTTGACTAATTCATTCATTAGTTAATAATAAGAGCAAGAGGTACGATTTTAAAAAACTATGTGAAAAGAAATTTCCTTTCAAAATAACAAAATCTAGTTCGTTTTTAATAATTTCAAACTTACTCTGGTTTTAAATGGTTATTTTAATAAAGTTTCGATAAGAGAGCCACCAAATTTGTAACACATATGTACCTGGAAAAAAAATAAAGAAGAGCAGGAATTAATTTAATTCATAGTTTTTGTAAGTTCAGTTCAGAAAATTTACATTTACGGAATTTTGTTGTATATGTATAATAATTATTATTATTACCAACTAGTCTAAACTTAGGGCTGAGCTCGCTTCCCGTTGACATTAATGGATTTGTTTAATTGGCAATTTACTTTTTTAATTGGCTTCGCAAATCACTTAAGAAATAGTACCTTCCCTGCTTGTTTATTTATAAACTGGAATACCCTCTCAAATATTTAAAATATATGTACTTATTATTACTAATTCTCTTTTTTCTTGAAAATTCATTAAATTTTTAAACCATACAAACTTAAGAAAAAAAATTTAAATTTATTTAATATTTCCAAAAAAAAAAAAAAAATCACGGTCAAGCGTTTTCCTTTCCTAATATTTACTTGCCAATGTTTGTTCTTTTGTTTTTCAACCGAACACCTAATTAACATGATTTTTAATACGATTTTCGGTGAACTGTTTGTAAACAAATAAATTGTATTGTTATAATCAATGAAATCAGCGTAATTATAATTTTGAGTGTAATAGAAGCAGCACAGCACAAAAAACAAGAAAAAAATAAAACAAATTCACAGAAAAAGCTTAAGGGATTTTGTTTAAGGCAAAGAGAAAAGGACGAGAGGGCAAAGTTCAATAAATCTCTTGAATTGTTTGCTTAACATTTTTTAATTAACAGATTCACGTTTTAATGTAAAAATATATGTACATAAGTATGTACATATTATATATTGTTTTTCTAATTAGATATATGCATTTGTTCATACAATTATACAAACATAAATATGTATTTATATATAACGTACATACACATGGTTATAAATAGTTTTCATATAAAACAGATGTACATACATATGTATGTACATACATTCATGCTCACCCTTACCTTTTATTGCCTGCACATACACACATATTTAATTTCTTTCAATTAAACATACGTCGGATATTTTAAACAAACGATCGAAGAATAAAAATAATTTGATATCACCAATATTGATAAATTTCTCACTAAACTTAGATTTACTACCATATTCATACATACACAAAAAACATATTTGCTGCGTTCATAACGCGCTGTTGGAAATCTTCGAGTAAAATACGAGCATGCTGAAACATGTTTGCCATACCAGCACGATGTGCACTGCTTTGATAAATTGCATTTGCACACTTTCACTTCAATTAGTTAACACACATTTATCACTTTACATTCACAAATTCAAAGAATGATTAAATAATGCTTAAAAAACTGCATTAAATTATTAATTTATTACTTTTTCACAAACTTTAATCCCGATCACGTACCGATGCGCACTTACCGACACACGACTATTAAACAGAGAATGTTAACGAACATGAATAAAATTGTATTAACATTCAGTTATTCAGTTACGCTTCATTTCTGCAGTGCTGCTCACCTGCTTCGTGATGACGAGACAACGAATACTTTGTTGTATGCCAAAATAACATTACTGTTACATGACACTGTTGTGCATGCTGTAACCAAATTACAGGAGATCAATCGGCAGGTTTGCAGTAACATAAAACGAATAAATTACATTGCTTTGTAGTTTGCACGAGATTATAACAGCAATCCGAAATAGTTTTTTAACATCAATGTTAATAAAGAATGACTACTTTGTTTTCTTCTTGCAATATGAGGCAGAGCATTGCCAAGACCATACTGATCCCATCATACAAAGAGCGTTACATTGGCATCACGAATATTCGGTCGTGACGCTGATTTAGCTAGTTGGTCAGGTTTTAAATATGAGAGTTTGTGTTTGTGGTTAAATTTTTCATTCACAATCCAGTCCCAAACCGATGCAAAACCTACTTATATTTGTAGTGTTCAATTCAGTGTAGTATATCTGACATGAAAAATCGCCTTTCAACGTCTCTTAACTAACGGGTGATTTTTTTGAGGTTAGGATTTTCATGCATTAGTATTTGACAGATCACGTGGGATTTCAGACATGGTGTCAAAGAGAAAGATGCTCAGTATGCTTTGACATTTCATCATGAATAGACTTACTAACGAGCAACGCTTGCAAATCATTGAATTTTATTACCAAAATCAGTGTTCGACAATTTTTTTTTTTATCGACAAATTTTGTTCAGCGATGAGGCTCATTTCTGGTTGAATGGCTACGTAAATAAGCAAAATTGCCGCATTTGGGGTGAAGAGCAACCAGAAGCCGTTCAAGAACTGCCCATGCATCCCGAAAAATGCACTGTTTGGTGTGGTTTGTACGCTGGTGGAATCATTGGACCGTATTTTTTCAAAGATGCTGTTGGACGCAACGTTACGGTGAATGGCGATCGCTATCGTTCGATGCTAACAAACTTTTTGTTGCCAAAAATCGAAGAACTGAACTTGGTTGACATGTGGTTTCAACAAGATGGCGCTACATGCCACACAGCTCGCGATTCTATGGCCATTTTGAGGGAAAACTTCGGACAACAATTCATCTCAAGAAATGGACCCGTAAGTTGGCCACCAAGATCATGCGATTTAACGCCTTTAGACTATTTTTTGTGGGGCTACGTCAAGTCTAAAGTCTACAGAAATAAGCCAGCAACTATTCCAGCTTTGGAAGACAACATTTCCGAAGAAATTCGGGCTATTCCGGCCGAAATGCTCGAAAAAGTTGCCCAAAATTGGACTTTCCGAAAGGACCACCTAAGACGCAGCCGCGGTCAACATTTAAATGAAATTATCTTCAAAAAGTAAATGTCATGAACCAATCTAACGTTTCAAATAAAGAACCGATGAGATTTTGCAAATTTTATGCGTTTTTTTTAAAAAAAAGTTATCAAGCTCTTAAAAAATCACCCAACAATTCATATGACACCAATCCTTCCTTTCGAAAGGCTGCTTTTAAACGCTTTGATATATCGAAAGATATCGAAAATTAGACGGCAGAGAAAAGTCATAAGGGGTTAGTTCAAATGAGAGATGTATTCTTAATTTCATTTCTCAAAAATCGCCTTAAACAATTCGCCAAAATTATAGAAATATTCTAAAATTGCTGCCAGCAAATATAATATTTCAAAAAATGTGATGAGAAAAATTATATCACACAAGCTAATTCAAAGCAGAGTGCCAAATATTCGCAATTATAGTGTTTATTTACAAAAACAAAACACATACACACATAAACATATACGATTCGAAGCAAAAGTTAATATATATACATACGTAGTAAATACATACATACATATGTACATACATATATAAGCAGTAAAAGTAAGCTTCCATGGACGTGTGTATGTGCTTTCGCCAGTCATCAACACGCCGCTGGCCCACACCAAAGGTCCAATATTCCACAAGTGCTCAATCAACAGCAGCAATTGCTTGACAGCTGCTAGTCGCACCGAAGGGGGCGTGCTCAGAAAGGAGGAGCGTCAAGTCAGTGGTTTTTGGCACAGACACACACATATACACACATGCTGCCGGCTGCTCGAGCTGCCAACGGTGGCGGTCATAAAACTGTCGCTGCCGAGCGATTGCTCTGGGGAAGCAACACGGGCAAGAGCAAGAGGGCAGCGCAAAATAAACTAAATAATCACACAACCACAAAGTACATATATTGAGCACCGTAACAGGTCGCTTTCAGCTGTGAGAAGCTGTTTAGCGCTGTCGAAAGCTGTCGATATTATATATCCAGTCATAAACGGCGGCACACAGTGGCGTTTGTTTATTGCTTGGGGATACTAATTTTATAGACATAATATTATGCCCTTGCATCATGTTGCTAAAGAGTAGAATAGTTTTGCTCATCTAATGGTTGTATATGTCACCTAAAATAAAGCGGGATAGATATAGTGTTGTATATAAATGATCAGGATGACGAGAGAAGTATCAGGATTGTCGAACATCTGACTGACTTTACGCCATATGATCGGTCTAGGCCTATTGAGCATATTCTTCGCAACGTCATCACTCAATTTGAGACCCATATTGTTTATATTCGATCGAAAGATGTCGATGGGCTCTTGAAAAGTTCCAAGAAGATCCGACGTTTTCGAGCATCATGAAAAAAATTTCGTTGAGCAGTTAATTTGTTTTGTGCCGGTCGATTGGCCACCAAGATTGTGTGACATCACACTGTGAAACTTTTTCCTGAGGGGATATGTAAAATCTTAAGTCTATGCGGGAAATCCCGCTTCGATTCAGGTCTTATAACATCACCCGTGCCATTCGCCAGTCACCAGTCAAAATGCTGGAACGAGTCATCAAAAATTGAACGCAACGGATGGACCGTCTGAGGCGTAGAAGCATTTGCAAGAGATAATCTTCAAAAAATAAATACCAAAAAATGTTTTTTCGATCGATAAAAAACATTCCCATTTCCAACAATTTTGAATTTTCTGTGAAGAAGTAGGGAACGTTACACACTTAGAGTATTTCCCTGCCTTTGATTTTTTGCAAATTGAGAGAGTGTAATAGGCTCGGTAGCACTCGAATTTAGCCCTTCCTTACTTGTTTTCTTTATTTTATTGCAAAAATTAGGCAGTTGTAAAATAATTTTCCTAAAAATTGCTGAATTTTTCCACTCAAAAGCCATGACCTTGACTGGTTACAGAGATTCCGAAAATTTATTTTCTTTAGCTACGTTTTATACTGATATTTAAAGGCAAGCAATCCTCAGACTAATGACGCGCCAGAGGCAAATATTTACGCCCTCAAAATTGCTGTCAAAAAAGCACATTTGCTTGTAGTTAGCAGCCTAGAAGCCTATTAATTGGACGATTGTTTCTTTCTATATATTTTAATGTTTACATAACGACATAAGAGGTGACACAACCTGTACATATGTTATGTGCAACGTTCCGCCTTAATTGCCAATTAATGAAGTCGGCGACCTAACACCCATACATATACTTACCATATACCCATAGTCCCATAGTAAGTAATTGCCAATTAGTGTATAATTGCCAATAAATTTGTGTCAAATTCAATATTCAAGCGTGTCGTGTCTGTCCAGTGAGAAAGAAAAGTATGTGTTTGAAAAGAGAGAAAAATGTCAAGTGCAAAAATAACAAGGCAAAAGGGTAAGGGCAAACCCAAGCAGAGGAAATCTATATATATAAAAGAAAGTTGATGTTAGTTACCCTTTATAACTCAAGAACGGCTGAACCGATTTGGCTGAAAATTGGTCGGAGAGGTATGACTTAGAACCAGGGTAAGGACATAGGATACCTTTTATCTCTTTATGTCAAAATTGAATACAACTGATAAATACAAAAATTGATATTCATATGGCCTCTATGGCTCAGTAATCAGTCGTTGAGTATGTATTATTACCCGTGCATCCCAAAAGACTGATGTCATACCCCTCTCCCCCCCTTTCCCCCATAACTTTCCCGCCGCCTTTTTCGTTTTTCCCACCCCTGTTCATCAGGTTCATCATGTGCCAGTCCACTACATTGGGCTGTCGATTGGACTCCATGTGGAAAGGATGGGAGTTATGTTTCTATCACTGATGAAAAATTTCGGCTTTTATTCCGAGTTAGAGAGCACTTAAACACTTCTCAGAATCATTATTCGTTGTTTTTTCTTTGATTATGAACTGCGAGATCACCTACAGTACTTGTCCCAATCAATTACGAACGAAGTAAAATAGTTCTAACTGTTAATCATTAATAAAAACATAAATATTTGACTAATTTTAGAATAAAATTATTTTTTATATGCCTATATACATTAAACTTAAATTATTATATTTTTGTATTGAAGGGCATATTCACTATTTTGTCGCCATATATATATATATATATTTTTGTTTTTTTTTGCTCTCGTTCTTAAATTTATTTGACACAGTTACTGTACTTGCTCATTTCACCTGTTTCCAGGTTATCAATAATATCCTTTTCAACGGTGGATTTCCCTGAGCCAAATTCAACGGTATTTTCCCCAAAAAAGCCAAATGCTTTATTAACACACGAAAATGCTCTATGATCCATTTTTTTATAACAATAACACAAGTTTCTTCACAAAATATTATATCTCATTAAACTAATAATTATAATCCAACTAATAGAAATCATATAGATGGTAGTAGTATTAATCTATGTATCAGCCACAGTGAAGCGTGGACGGTCCTCTAGTTTTTAACATAAAATTGCTGACAAAATTGACAAGTCACAAATTTATAAGATATTCAACCAATTCTAGAAAAATGGAACAAATATATATAAATATTATTAAGTGGGAGGAAACTTTTTTTTGCTACAAGGTGTTTATGTCAAGACATTATTCATAAAAAAAATAGATTTCCACAGGAAAAATATCATTTAGAGAATCTAAATTGAGTGTATATGAACTTAAACAAATTGACCCAATTTTAGAACTGTCATTGCTTTTGACTAATTGACACGCGTTGAACATAATAAATATAGTACAATTTAATTTTTTCTGTGTTACATTGTCCCTTTTTAAAATATCAGGATTAAATTCTATAACACTTCTAGGATATTCTACCTAAATCCTTAAGATGAGCCGAGGTAAAAGCTTTCGGAGTTACAGCCTTGCGAGTTTGTGCGTTTCGAGGCTAGCTAAGTGCGACGTCTTTAAACGCGTTTTTTTTCGAAACTGTGTTTTCGAAGTCGGTTGGCAAGATTTTTCGAGAACTACTCAACTGATCTTCATGCAATTTTACACAGGTCTTGGAGTTACAATTCTTAAAGACTTGGACGAAGAAAATTTTCGAAATTACAACTATTTGAAGAAAAAATCTCGCGAAATTCTCACTGATATTTTAATTTTTTTTTTTGTAAAAATGTCTGTCCAAAATCCAATTTTCAGTTTTTTCCCCTTCGTCCAAGGTCTAAGTTAAGATTTTAGCTAAAACACGTATTTTTTCACTTTATATGATCCTGTAAGGAGATTTCCTTCCAACATGGTGCATTTTTTTCCGAGGGATCATCGGAAATGGCGTCGCTAGAGCCGAGTTCAAAATATTTTTTTCCAAAAATTTGGGAATTTCTCTTCAAAAAGGTTAATTTTTACCCATGTAACCCCATAATATGAGAAATGAGTAGCTTTTCGCAGAGAAATAAGATGTTCAAAATTTCTGTTGAATATTACTACTCAGGGACCAGTTCGCTTATGTAAAGACAGACTTACAAAGAGATATAAGCCTAAAAAGGGGTCCTCAACCGTTCAAATGAGCCCCCTTGATCTCACTCCAGTTTGGTGCTACCTCTGCGAGCTGTCATTATCTCATCTCGTGCAGTGCGACTCGTTGTGACTGGTGTGAAACTGAAAATTTCATAACACCGAATTTTGGCAAGCGTTCAAATGTGTGCGAACGCCTGTCACTCAGCCAAGTGGACGACGACAACCCAGCGTGTGTGTACTATAGGTATGAATTTCCAACGACAACAACAAAAGTCCAGCAAATCCATGTGATTGTTTGGCACGGCTCAACGTGACCAATGATGATTGTGTGAATTTTATAGTCGCTGCTTAATACTTCGGGTGTTCTAGCTGTTGTTGTTGTTGTTGTGCGATTTTAGTGTGACCACTGCAGCTGGCAGCCAAACAAATGTGCTTGGAAATGCATAGAGTTTGTGAATTATTTAATTTTGAGTGTCACAACAACTAACTGTTGGTTTAGGCGCTTATAGCTGTGTTGTGGTTAGGAATAGTAATAAATTTTCGAAACCGAAAAAAAATATATATGTATATAAATTTTATATATTTATATTATTATTATATTTATTTTAAACTATATTATATTTTCCCTCTCTTCTATTGCAGATAGCCCTCTGGGCACCCCCACCAAACTGGCACATCAATTTTGGTTCTCATATCCGCCACCGGGCGCTGGCGGAGGCTCTTCCAGTGAGTTCACACAAAATATCCACTATTTTCGTTTACAAAATTTTCTCGTTATTTTTGTACCAAATTTCATATGTTTACAAAAAGATGTGAAAAAAATTCACATGAAACTCATAAAAATTAACTTTTGTTTGTCGAAGATCGTGCATATTACAATAATATATATTTTTCGGTTGTACTGACGCATAAAATTTGTTGTAATCACTAAATGTTTATTTTTTCTGTTGAAATAACGAATTTTATTTGTATTTGCATAACTCCTACTCGTACTCGTACTCGTATACTCGTGTATTGGTGTTGTCTTTGTATTTTGTATTTGTGATTTTGGATATGTGGAAATTATCGTGCAAGTGCAATGGATTGGAAAACAAAACTACTAATCAAAATAAATAATAAACTATTTAAATAGTTATATAGTCAAACCTAAAATTATGCTTTTTCTTTTATTATTTGAAATTTTTTATGGAATATTCTCGTACATTTTTCCTCTATGTATATTTATGTTTTCGAACATTTTCATGTCATACATTTCAATGCTAGGAGTATAACAGGTTAAGCCATACCATTAAGTTAGATTATGTTATAGAGACTAACCTTCAACCAAGTCTCCAAGTCTGTTGACATTATAAGCGAATGTGAAGTCACAATACCAACATGTTAGGTTAGTCATAGCTTGATCCAAAATTGATGGATCTCACTTAGACAGACATTCGTCGTTTATGTTATGCAGAAACGCCTAAAAGTGGAATACCTGATCCTCATAGATCAACATAGCGTTTTGACTACAAATTTATTAAGGCGGCTACTATCTATCCCAGTAACTCCCAGTGTGGTAGAGGTAAGGTAATCTCGTCCCAGAGGATGAACGAGCTGAGTAGTGTAATACCATTGGCATATCTCACAAGGGACAGCATAACCAAAAGGCTAAAATTTACCAAGAAGTTCAAGGATATCCTTAGCAGCAAGGTTTAATAGAATGATTCCACACTCGAGCTACTGCGTAGGGATTGTACAATCAAGTGGTACACACTGACGGCTTGAAAACGTCGGAGGGAATTGATGCAGGAGTCACAGAACCTCCCACCATAATCTCCTAACCTATGGAAAGTTTTCGCGTATTTTTCGGGCAGAAGTCTTTTCCATTAGCCTTTGCATAGAGATAAACCTCCAACGAAACTATCCCAACAAACATATAATCATACTTAGCGACAGTCAAAGGGCACTTAAAATATTCTCTGCAATCAGGAGTGAACAAAACGGCTGGATAGCCCAGCGGAACATAACCAAGTGCATCTCATCTGGAGGCATCAGAAGGTATAGCCGAGAATGAACTGGCTGATGAGCTCGCCCGCTCCGCAACAGCCATTAATATGGAAAGACCTGAAAATCTTATTGCAGTGGATCGTTTCGCTAGCCCAACACCTATATATTCAAAATATAGCAAGAGGACGCTTAAGAAAAAATTGTAGTTAAAAAAAATATGGCCACCAGCTGTTTTCATTTAAAATGAAAGGCATTTAGAGTATTGAGATTCGATGACTGATCCTCGAGATAGAAACTTACTTAGATTTATTGTTTGTTGTCGACTGATAAGACAAAGTGCCTTGAGTTCAAATACAAATATGCTTAAACTTTTAATTTCACTCTCCACCAACTCAGTAGTATATTTGTATTTGAAAATCTAAACTCTCAAGTGTTTAAACCTTGACCACACAACCGCTGTTCCGTGAGGAAAGAAGTGCTGAGGTGTTCCTACTGCGTCTTCTACCAAACAACTTCCGTAACTGGCAGTTAAAGCCTCCATAAATAAGAAAAGACCGCAGTCGACCGCAATCACGGCATTATTATCATCATTGTTCTTTCGAGTGGTAACCAATTGAGGCTTATTCAGCAAATTAGCAGATCTGCTAATTATTTTTCCACCTGAGGTGTCCAATGTCTGGATGAAGCTTTGGGAGCCGTGTTAGATCTTCGTCTCATCCGAATGAATTCTGGGCATTCGCATAGATAATGTTAATCCACTTTTCCCATATTCTGAAGATGCGATTTTAAGGGTAGGTGCCGCCGTGATAGCCCCGAAAAAATAACTAAGTTTCCTTTTGCCTCAAAAGTGAAGTTTTTTTTTGGTCTGCTTATCATCAACACTACTTCAAAATAACTTTTTGGTATGTCCTGTGTTGCTAGGGTTCCAAAACTCGAGTTGTTTCTCTAGGATCGGCTGTTTTAAACTAGCTGAATGGTCTGAGGCAGTATAGCGGAATAGTGTTTCCAGTTGCCTCCTATATGGCCGGGTACTCAGATGATAATAGCCGTGCTACCTATTGAGAGTTTAGTAACTGCCTCAGATCAAGAAGACTGCAGAAAATACCTAGAGTAAGGCACCAGGGAAGCAATGGAGCATATCTTGCGTACCTGTTCCACTTTACAAAACTACGCTGTAAGCATCAAGAGTCTTCACGGTATGATACGCTGAAGGAGGTATCGATTGTGAGTCTGCAGAGTCTGTTAAAATTCGCGTGAAGCGCAGGCATTCTAAATGATGACTTCTCCTCTTGGACCTAGCAACTGAACTCCATCTGGTATCGCGAAGGACCAAAAGTCCTTCCAAATCAAAGATTTCTATCCCAAAAAAAGTGAGACTTTGTATTAGCGCTATTAATAGCCTTAACTATCGCTAGGCAAAGGCTAGCCTTACTGTGGACGAAAATTCACTATACCTCGTGCGATCCGTGGAGTAGCCAGCAAGCGCGCAACTTATTTTCACAACTTTGTATTTAGGGTATGAAAATATATTTTTTTCTGCTAAGTAATATGTTGTCCAGTGGCGTAACTACAACTTCGGGAGCCCGGGCCAAGGATGTTCTGCCGCCCCCCTTTATCTACCTACCTACAAGTTTCATGAGGTGGTTCGAACAAAAGTGAATTTTTACAAAATATCTTCGATATTTAATATATAAAATTTTAGAACTAGAAGCCACGCAAATTCTGAAGTTACAAAATTCTCACAATACGGTTTTGAGGAAATTGATAGTGATTGACAAGACATTTTATGAAAAGCCATAGAAAAAACCCATGTTCGCCCTATATTTTGTACACTTTTGACACAATTTGCAAAATAAATTTTCTGAATATTAAAAACAGCGAAGATTGTTTTGCCGCCCCAAGACGTTGCGGCCGGGGCGACGGCCCCCTCCTAGCTACGCCACTGATGTTGTCATACTATTTAGTTTGTAATATGACAGCCAATAGCAATACGTCACTTCATTTCATCACATTATCTCATTAACTGTAACTACATGTCTGTAAATCTTCAACTCCTTCCTTCCTTTTTTGTGTTTTGTATTGCTATTTGTATATGAATATTTGTTTGTAATTTTACGCAATATATATATACATATATGAATATTGAATAATTTATAGTGACGATTTTAATGTATTTTGTATTTAAATATGTGTTCTTTCAATTTAGGGTTCCTCCACTTTTAGTCCAATAAGTCACAACCACCAAGTAAAAATAATAAAAAAAAAATTGTAAACAAACACACGTGTAGAATGAAAAGTTGAAAAGTGTACAGTAACAAACAAAACCGTACTACTTAAACGTTAACGTAAACAAAAACGTAACCGTTCACGTAATCGTAATCGTAATCGTACCCATAGAACAAACAATTTTTAAACACTAACTTAGAGGTAAGGCTTGAAAACTGTAAGCAATTTATTGCAAAATCAAAACTAGTTTGTTGTTTGAGTTTAGCATTTTTGGTCTTCCTTACAACTTTGTTTGCTGTGTTTTTGATTAGCGAACATTTGCGTCGACTTTTATTTGCCATTTGTTTGCCTAGCAAAGTACGAACTTTTAGTGCGTTCATTTTCTCGTTTCTCTTGTTTTGTCAAATTTTGTTAAGTATTTGCTAATGATTGCTATTCTCTTTCTATATAGTTTTTGTATAATATTTTTATGAGTAGTGTTGTTAATTAAATTAAATAAATACTTAAATGAGTCCTTTAATAATTTACCCAACACCTCGTGGCATTGTACCGTTTTCTTTAGTGTCGAAAACGCTTTGAAATTGTTCATATTTTCATTATGTTGCCATTATTCGCTTTTTCATATTAGTTTAAAGCGCAAGAGAAGTGGAAACAAGTACTTTATCCAAATAGAAACTGTCACTTTACCTATGCTTAAGATTTAGAGGTATAAGCACGACAGGAAGCTTACGCTCTTCGAATGAAATACAAATGCATGCCCTTTCAGACATTTAGTCAGTAAGAAAAAATATTATATTTCTAAATTACGTAGTCAACCAAGTTTTAGAGTCCATTTTAGAAAACTGAAAAGGTAATCCTGTAAAAAAAAATTTAGCCCTGGACGGGCTTTGCCATACATACATATATTGTCAAAATACCCGAAATTTAAACTCCCCACGATAAAAATATCGAACAAAGAATTTATCTCAAATTTTGTATTTTTAACCAAATTTCGTATGCGGAATCGTTGCGAATGTTGGAAAAGGCTTACGTTGATTAAATTTTATCAAAAACACAAGCAGTACACGAGTGGTACAAAGCCTTCAAATACGGTCGATAGATCGTTGAGGGCTTGTCTCGTTCTGAACGACCTTCGACCTCTTCAACTTATGAAAATATTAAAAAAAATAAGAAATATGAAAATCGTCAGGCAAGTATTAGAGAGAGGACAAGAGAGCTCGACATCTTTCGCGAGTCCATTCGAATGATTTTGGTGGATATTTTGGGTATGAAGCTGAACATTTTTCAAAAATAGTATCCTAAACAGGTCTCTTTGGACATACCTGATTGTGCCAATTCCGATCCCACATTCATGGAAAGCATTATAACTGCCGATAAGACAAGAGTTCATGAGTTTGACATGCAAACAAGTCAACAGTGATCGGAGTAGAAGCAAAAAACGAGCCAAAACCAAAAAAACCATGCTATAGCCGCTCAAAATCAAGGTGATTTTTTTTCGATATTCGTGGTTAGGTGCATCTTGAATTTGTTCCGTAGGGACACACGGTCAATAAGAGTTCTATTTGGCAGTATTAGCGCGTTTGCTCACAGATTTTACATGATGAGAATGCACCAACACATCGAGTCAGGATTGCGACCAAATTTAAAGCCTAAAATTGCATAGATCAACCATCGTATTCCCCAGATTTGGCTCCTTGTGCTTTTTTCTTGTTCTCCAAACTGAAATTGCCGCTCCGTGCAATTCCTTTTCAGTCAAACGAAGCGATAGAACAAGATTCGCTGAATGAGTTGAAGATCATTCCGAGTGTCTCGAGCACCAGAAAAATCGTTAGCATAAGTACTATATTACATCTGGAGGGGATTACTTTGAAGACAACAAAATAAATATTGATTGACAAGTAACATATTTTGCGTTTTACGAGGTATGACAATTAAGTAATGAGACTGATTCCATAAAAAGCGTACATTTGAAAATTATTCTACAACTCTGCCATCCCCTTCAAAGTAGTCCCCTTGGGCAGCTATACAGCGATTCCAGCGCGTTTTCCATGCTTCGTAACATTTCTGGAACGCCTCGACTGGGAATTCCGCGAGTACCCTTGTCACGGCCGCCTGGATGTCCATAATCGTCTCAAAGTGGGTTTCTTTGACCATCGATTTTGTTTTAGGAAACAAAAAAGTCACAGGGTGACACGTAGGTCGAATAAGGTGGCTGTTGCAGCTGGGCGATCCCTTTAGAGTCCAAATACTGGGACACGAGTTACGAGCGATGTCAGAGCGCACCCTGTTGACCAATCTTTCGAGTACTTGCCAATAGTAGACTTGATTCACAGTTATCCCCGGTGGAACGAATTCTTTGTGGACGATTCCACGGCTATCAAAAAAGGCAATAATCATCGTTTTCACCTCCGACTTGCTCATGCGAGCTTTTTCCTGGCGGGGAGGCGCGCGGAGACAACCATTGTGGGCTTGGGCACGACTAAGAGCACTATCACCATACACTCTTACAACGTATGCTAAAACGTTTCCGAAGCTGTTTCGCCCAATTTGGCGCAAAATTTTATCGCAAAGCGTTGCTCTTGATTTCGTTTTTACATTTTCTTGACGAGCACTACAAACACACTACTACTCAACTTGACGCAGCAGGAGAACTAAACAAGGTACATATATCGATGGAGAGGGGAGATGCCGGAAAAAGAGAAAGGGAATTTAAGGTCACAGGCTTACCACAAGCGCGGCAATAGAAGCAGTCTCATTACTTAATTGTCAAACCTCGTATTGGTTGTTAAATAATATATTTTGCGTTTTATTTGAAATTTGTGGATTGAAGGCTGTATGACACTGAAATTGTGATAAAGTAGACTTCCGAAAATACTGCTGCAACGTTGTTTTTTTTTTACTAGAAGCACAAAATTTTAAACTAACTCATTGTTAAATTATTTTTCACAAAAGCTGTTTAGATCAGGTAAGATAACTTTTGAAAGCGAAAGTATCACAAAACTTATTAAAAACGAACAAAAAAATAACAAAACTGAAATAAAAAATAATAATTTACTGGTGGCCAGAGGTCGCGAAGAGGAAGAAAGTTATATGATAATGTTGTAGGTAATAAAAATAGATATAACATATGCCAAATCTACACCGAATTTCGTGAGAGAAAAAAATTTCGACTTGAAATCAAAACTGTCCTCATTTTCAATGAAAAACGACACGACAAAATAACAGATTTCCGTTTTTTGGAATCGGTGCGTTTTATTTTTGTTGAAATCGCATTAAAGGCTCTGAAGTTTGATGGGAAAAATTTTTGTAGAAGGTGGAACTTATCAATTACCGCAAAATTGGGCCCTTTTTTTGAACTATTTCTAGTGAATACAAAAAAAACAGAAATTTTAAAATAAAAAATTCAATACTTTCGGTTAAAATATTTGACATTTAAACTGCATGGACAAAATACTTTCAGTAAAAATAGTCTTTATACCCATAAATGATCTAACTATTATTTGCACATTTTGGTTAATGCGTATGGTGTAAGTCATAGCTATGATAGCGTAAACAATATGTTACTGAAACATATTACTCATACATTTGTAATCTAGTTATATTTTTTAACTACTAATTCTTGTTTTTGTTTATTCATCGTAACTTGCAAATAAGTGTAGTTCTCCTAATTTCAAGTTCCTGGAAGATAAGAAAGCACATAGCAAATGCGCATTGTGGGAGAAACAAGATCGTAGCAGGCATTTGTGCTCCGACATGCAAATAATCGAAAGTACTTGAGAGTAAATTAAGTCAAAAGTAGGTCAATTGGTTTGAAACTACCAATGCCTATGTGTATGTGTATGTGTGTGTGAGCCAAAAATAACTTATGTATTTAAACTGCAAACACATTAACGGCGTTATGCGTCAGTCGGTTTGAAGAGAGCGCGTCTGTATGAGTGAATTTATGCAGCAAATAAAATGCAATTTCATGCATATTAACTACACTCAAGGAGACTTAAGCGCAATTATTTCGATCTAATAATTTTCATTTAAGTTTTCATTCATTTGCTGGTGAAGAAACTCAATAAGAGAAATAAGAGTATGAATAATATTCATTGAATATGCAGAGCATTCGAAGGTATTTGTACGAGTGGTAATTTGTATTAAAATATTGAGGGAAATGCTTAAACTGTAATTTTTGAGGAACTCAAGATTTGCTTTTTCTGGATATCGTTTTTTTAAGATTCGTGGTATACCTACATGCCGGATACAATATAAAATTAACGGGTGATCTAAACAGAGGTACTTTCTTCAATAACTTTTTTTTGACAGATCAAGTGAGAGTCGTGTCAACCTGTCATGTTTTTTTAAGTATTGTTCGGCATTTCATCATAGAAAGACTTACGCCTGGACAACGTTTACAAATCCTTCATATCCACAACGAAAATTCTCGTTCTCTAAAGAATGTGTTTCGTGCACTGGGCTCAACTTATGGTTGATATAATCCGCCCACTGAGCGTACTATTCGAAATACCATTACCCATTTTGAGGTTCAGTATTCATTACTGGATAATATTCGACCGAATAGACCACAGAAGACCGTGGAGAGTCGATTCAGCGCCCTTTGCAGCAACTCGGACTGACGTATGGAAATATGGCTTCCCAAGCGGCATCGCTTCGCTATAAGGGCTCTTGAAAAGTTCTAAGAAGATCCGACGTTTTCGAGCCAATTTTGTTCAGCGATGAGGTCCATTTCTGTCTCAATGGATACGTAAAACCAAGCCACTAGAAGAGATTCAAGAGCCGTCATTTTATCCAGAAAAATAGCTGTTTGGTGTGTTTTGTGGGCCGGTGGAAACATCAGTCCATATTTCTTCAAAAATTATGCCGGAGAGAACGTAAACGTCAAGGCGACCATTATCACGTCATAAGATTCGACTATTTCGTGATCTGGGTGACATTTGATTGTAACAAGACGGTGCCATTTGCCACACATCGCATCTACCAATCGATTTAATAAGAGAACACTTCGGTAAGCAGATAATTTCATGTTATCAGTTGGCCAGTTGACCACCGAAATCGTGTGAATCACACCGTTAGACTTTTTTCTATGGGGATATGTAAAGAACGAGTCATCGCAAATTGGACTCAACAGATGGATCATCTGAGAATAGTCGCGGCCGACACTTGAAAGAGATAAATTTCAAAAAATAAATACCAAAGATTGTTCTTTCGAGTGATAATAAATATTCCCCATTATATTTAAAGATTCCGAGTTTTTCTTTAAAAAAATAAGAAACTTCGAAAAGGATCACCATCATATTTATGTTCATATAATTATCATATCACAAATATTATTTTAATTCAAAGCACTTTGCTGCCGTATGCTAGGTTTATCCTAACCAACTTTAGAATCTTTTCATTTGGTACTACTTCGAATGTTGAATGCATCATTCCAGGGTCATTTGCTATATTTCCATTTCTATTGACTTTACTTAAAAGCTTCAACCCAAAACAGCAAAATCAACTGCAAGTTGTTGTTATTATTTACGTAGGAAGTAAACGAATTAAAAACCAATGTCGACTGAATTGCTAGCATCCCGCAAAAAAGTCCAAGCCACACTGCAAAGGTGACCGTTATAAATGCGAGTGGTTGTTTAAGTGTCGCTTTATGTGGCACAAATACAATTATTCATGCAACTTGCAAATGTATAAAACTAATGAAGGGGTGAAGGTGAAATCCGCAGCTGGCAAAGGGATTTTGTGATTAATGAAAACGGCTGCATTTCAAAGAAATATCCGAAGGACAGAAGTGCTCACTATTAACTTTTGAAAACAGTTTCAAAGTGTATTAAATAACAACCGCAACTCTGGTGCATAATATAAATGATTCTAGCATAATAAAAAATTGAAAGCGAATCGGGATTGAAGTGAAAGCAAATAGTTTTGTATACTAGAATACGAGGGTGTCCCACCGTTGCTTGTGCACCAAATTATTAGTAGGAAGTGTTAATTTAATTTTCATTCTGGAAGGAAATAAAAAAAGAATGCAAAAAGACCATGTCTATTGGAAATACATAAAACTTATTTACTTTTTCTGTATTTGGAAAGATAGAAGATCGATTTCCTATATGTTTTTGACCTCTCTGCTTCAGATGACTGACAGTGCCAGTACCAAAATTTTGATATTACAAAGACAATTGCTAAAGTTCCCACAACTAGAGAAAGCAAACCTGGCTGAGGGCGACGAGTTCACTAGGCCTCTTACTATTACGTCAATTCAGAAGAATTGCGACTGCATGTGTGCTGAAATAGGCAACAATAAAGCAATGCAGCCTGTCGCAGTGGATTCCAGCTGGCGCTCCTTATACACTTTTTTGCTGCCATTTGCAAGTAATATGAAATATAGCAATGCTTTTAAAAGACTTACCTTACTGTGAGTTATGAATGTATTGCTCTATGGAGAGATAAGCAACACCTTAACACACCTGTTTAGGAAATTTTCACGAGTTAGCCGCTCGCGCATACTTTTTATCGCGACGACACGAACGCACTTTATTTGATTCCCGAAAAGCAGAGTGAAAAATGCCGCACCAACTTTAATTTCACTTAATTATTACTAGCACTAACACTTCAATTTGCAGCAAAATTTAAATTTTCACTAATATGCTTTAGGATTTTCACAATTTTCATGAATTTTAATACAAGCGTCGGGACCTGCTGCCGTTTCGGAAGTATTCAATATCTTGCGGTTAAACATATGTACATACTTATGTATGTACGTCGGATATTTTAAACGCTATGATCGAACAATAAAAACAATTTATTATCACCGATATTGATAAATTTCTCACTAAACTTCGATTTAATACTATATACTTATTTGCTTCGTTCATGTCGCGAATTTGGGAATCTTCGTGATAAAACAAACACTTTTCGCACGAGCATGCTGAGACATGTTTTCCAAAACAACACATTGTGCACTGCTTTGCTAAATTGCATTTGCACACTTTCACATCAATTAGATGACACACACTTATCACTTTACATTCACAAATTCAAATAATGTTTAAATAATACTCAAATAACTCCATTTAATGATTAATTTTTTACTTTTTCACAAACTTTGATCGCGATTACGTACCGACGAGCACTTGCCGACCGACACACGACTGTCAAATAGAGAATGTTAACGAACACGAGTGAAGTTATATTAACATTCGATCATACATTTGCACTTATGATTTTGTGCAGTGCTACTCCCCTCCTTCGTGATAACGAGAAAACAACTGCTTTGTTGTATGCGCAAATAAGTAATATTCCTGTTACATGACATTGTTTTGCATGCTGTAATGCAATTACAGAGGATCAATTGACGGGTTTGCAGTAACATAAAACGGACAAATTACATTACTTTGTTATTTGTCTAGGACTATAACAGCAATTCTAGGCGATTTGTTAACATCAATGCTAATAAAGAGTTGCTACCGAGTATAGTAGTTTTGTTCAGCCACGCTTACTTCCCATATAATACAATTTTAAATTCCATTTGAATTTTTCAGTGTAAAAATCAAGAAGCAATTAATATTTTATGACCATAAAATTCGGTAAATTGTAATAGAATGTCAAAGTGTTCTTATTAGCTACTATATCAGTAAATATTTACTAGTTAACTAAAAGCTAAATCAGAAAAATCAATTTTTTGTTTCGTAAAGAAATGTGATTTTTGCAACCCGGCATGTGAAGTCTTACTAACAAAACGCTTTCTCAGTTATACATATGTCCAAACTACTTTTTATGTCACACAATTCTGCATATCGAAAATCGATGCCAAATTATTACCTTGCCTAAGCAGATTTCTGCTACCGTCCTACTGTTCTCCACCTACATACTTATGTGATTGTCGGCATCGCATTGTGAACCAGAAATATTTATTGATTTTGCTCTAACATATTATTTGAGAACGGTAAAAATTTATTTGTTATTCATACTTATTTACAAATTCTAAAAGCCGCCGCCACACACACACAGCCCTGTCATAAGCTATTAACCTGTCACAGCCGTTTGAGTCTAAATTTGTAAATCGCCTGCGAAAGACACAAAAGGAAAGCAAGTTCACATGTATGAATACATGTATGTAACTAACATTGGCAGTATACATTTAACGGGAAAACGTGCATATATTTTTGTGTCACAAAAGTTATTATTTTTCGTATACACATATGTGTGTAAGTTTGTGTATTAATTTGCCACCAAAGGAACTTGTATGACTGCTTGTGTCATTTGGGTGTGTAAACATTTCAAAGCAGCGATTTGCGGGTGCAGCTAACTGTATATATATTTATACAGTTTTATTACATTTCATTTTTGTGTCCATAGCAGTGGCTACTGAGTGGTTGTTTCAACTATTTGCAAATGCCTTTTACACACATGTCTTGTATATGGTGTGCTCGGGCGTATACGCAACTTAAATGTTTGTGCTTTTATTCGTAGAAATTTCTTGCCCTGCTTTTCAACGTTACTTAGCGCAAATGGTTATGGTTTTTGCGTAAAAAATTTTTTATGTTGTCGTGGTATACCTTTCTTAGTATTACCTTATTAGCAGTTTGCTTCAATTCTTCTGCGAACAAGCGACTCCAAACCATTTTGACAGCTGCTGTCACCGATCTAACCCCGTTATTGTGTATTTCCTTATGTGAATATGACAAAAGCATATAGAAAATTGTTTTTGAAGGTATAATATGCAGACAGTAGTGCATATTTACAAGGTTTGTTGCTAGGTTCTGTCACCGACCGCGCAATATAGTGGCGCACGTGAGCTTTTTAGGCATATGGGCGGAATCAAGTATATCGATTTGACGTCGTGCTCTAGAACTCAATGAAAATTCTTGTTCTTATTACGTGTATTGGAATGCGAAAAATGCTTAGGAGTCTCTACATGCTACCATATATTTATAGGAAAATAGAGACTGTGAAATAAAGAATGGCTTGAACTCATCACGCTAGGCGGAGGAACTTTTGCCGACTTATTCTGCTTATGTTTTTGAATACTAAATCTGTCTAGCTGGACACAAAACGTAAAAATAAAGAAGAGGTACTGTATAGAATCAGTATAGTCTCAGTATATCTCAAGAGCTGAGCACTTGTTCGGTATATGTATACAGACAGACCGACAGGCTGACAGACTGGAAGTCCTTTTAAAAAGCCACATTAAATTGGTTGCTTAGTCAATATGCCCCTTATGTAGTTATATGAAAGACTTAAGGAACCTTAAAGCTGGGTATTCCTTAAGCTGCTGTATGAAACGATTAACTCTTACTCAGGATCATCATGTAATCGGCAGCTAATTTTCATTATCTGTCTTTGATTCACCAAGCGCTCTCACCATACGCTCTAACGTATCGATTCAAACAAAGTACACCAGCTGTCGAATGAAACAGAGAGACAAATCAGGAATTAGAATACCAAATAATTGAAGTATTCGATCTGTATCGAATATTCGAGGTCTGAGTTAAAGCGGGAAGAAGGACAAATTTTAGAAATTGTAAATATTTGGAACTTAGGTGTGTGGTTGGACATATCGATGGAAAAAACCGTCACAATGCTGCTTAATGTTAGATTGTCGCTGGTTCGTTCATCGATTGTCCAGGTGAGCGGGGTATTAAGTATATGAGGCAAGTCAAATACCTGGGGCCGATCATGAATGAAGGAATAGTTTTCACCCCACACTTGACATGTGAAAGAGCGACTGAAGGCAACCGTGAACAAAGTACGACACATTTTTCAGAGTGAGTAGGGTATCGGACGTTGTGCTGTTCGCACCATAGATCGTAGCTTGTTTGTGGCCAGTGACACTTGTGAAGCCTTTGTGTGGTGGGAAGGAACCACAACAGTCTTGGGGTGCCAAAAACTCTTCTCCATACAGCGTTGTATAATGCTTGCCTGTATGTCGCACCGTCTCAACCTATGCAGGTTTTGCAACCCCCTCTTGACCTGATTGTCATACAGCGTGCTGTTGTAATCAGATTAAGACGGGGCTTAAGTGTGTCCGTGCTGTGGAATGACTGGATTTCCAATAATGATGTGGAGAGGGAGAGATAGCTACGGAGCAGTAGGCTTCGAGATGATATGGTCAGATGTAGGTGACAACCCAATAGTCCTAACCCATACTTCAGATTTGTCTAAGTCTGGGTTTTCTGCTTATGTGGCATGGCTTCTGAATGTATTTTTGCATCAGAGGTACCTATCTGATAGATCGGGGTATATTTGTTGGCCGCGGATCGAGGACTGGATGCATGTAATTACAGAATGCCCGATGTACTCAGATGTATGGATCTGGATGTTATGTTGATCAGCCGAAGTTTAGATGTTAGCGGTGTGATCTCTATCAGTCAGAATGCCGAGCAGTTAGGGTCGTTTGCGCAGGAATAGTTTAGGCGGTGAAAGCGTTTAACTGGTTCTAATTCTAGTCTGAATTATGTGTGCGTGTAATATGCGTATGGAGTAGAACCCCTGTTCAACAGTCCAGAGCAGTATGGAAGCTCAACTGGTAGCAGTTTCGGCTACGAGGCCCGAACGAAGACTTAATTATGGTACCATGGAGAGCAGGAGCCCTTAGAGTTCGCTCCAACCTGCACATGCGGACTGAGCTTTCGGGGACTATCGTGGTGGTTGTGGTTAAAACCCGATTGCGGCAAGAACTGACACATTCCCAGTTGAATATGGAGTTGCATTGTACCCAAAGTATTGCAGAGGTTTTAGGTGGACCTTGTCACATCAGAAATGATAAGTTTTCTTCATAAAATCACAGAAATTGCACACTGTACTTATATGGATATATGTGCGTACATACATATGTATGCATTTGTTTCCTTACTACTTATTTATTTACGTGTGTATATCTGTGCATACTTGTACAAATATCTAACGGTTGATAAAAATAGCGTGGCAAGAATACTCGGCATAGCTAATCAAACAGGTCAGCAAGTGACACATGTGCAGTCAAACACAGCACCGCGGCCAACACACACTGCCGCGGAATGCCGGCACATTCGCCAGCGCTAATCTAGCGAAAAAGCGTCACGACTGTCGAATCGGCGGTGGCTTGAACGTTTCGCTTAACGGTGTGCAAACGCGGCTGCCAGCCAACCAAGCACATAACTAGACACACTGAGTGGGTCGAAAAGACAGTATGCGACCGAGTGTTGCCCCACTATCAGTGACAGTGGCGAATGCGCGTCGCCGTAGCGTGTTTTAGCCGCTTTATTTCGTCTCTGAGTCGTGTGTGTGTCGGTTGGAAGCACGCGCTGCGCCTACTCGACAGCTCAACAGTGACTCGGTGAGGGCAGCACCAGAGCCGGCAGTGCTAACGGCTCATTATAGTTGCAATTGCATGTAACGGTGTTTATAATTACAGTTATTGCAGACAGTGGAATGCGAGAACAGAAGACGGTCAGCGTTGTTGGTCACTTTGTTTGATTTCCTGCCGCGTAAAGGCTGCGTGCTGCGTGCCGCCAGCACACCATATATCGTTTTTATGCTCACGTTTTGAATAACGGTTAAATATTGATGAAACAAAGTGTGCATACAAAATGGTGGCGATAAAAATAAATATTTCGAGTGCGTGTTGGAGAGTGTGACATGCAAAATGCTTGTAAAAATACAAAAAAATATTTTTTCAACTCTCACATAGTGTTTCTAAATATGAAAGTTTAATGTGACCACGAGCCTATTTTCACCAGTGTATGTGTGTTTGATATTTCATATTTTTTGAAAAGCTTAAAAATTGTGTGTGCAACATGGTGCCACCGCCTAACTTATCCAAGTATTTAATGAATGTGCGCTCGTCTCAACGTAAATTTCCGCAAGGTCCGCCGCAATCGCCACCAAACCCGCAACAACAACAGCAACATAAATACCAAAAACAACAAGCGGCGCAAAAACAACAACGCAATATATATGATTGTAAGTAGCGGGGTCGATATGAGAACGTCTAAGAGCATATACTATTGGATTTGGTAAAAAATTAGTACAAATTTGAGTGATGTAAGATAAGGTCAACACGCTCTCTCAACTTTAATAAGATAACTCACATACCGGCCGATATAAGCGGTACAAAGTCACCCGGGAGTTCGAAAATAATTATATTAGATATATCAGGACTAAAAAAAGTATTGACCTTATTCAAGCCATTTTAAACATACCATTATCAGAGAAGTACTACTCGGAATTTCAATTATATATCTCACGCATTGACTGATATTTCCGGTAACGATAGAACAACGTGTTTAGTTTGCCGTGCAAACCTCGTTTATGGTATCATTTATTTTTCATTATTGAACAATATTTCATAAATAATTATAGCTTGGATGTTGGATTTTTTGTGCAAAATCCGCTTAAGTGATAAAACGCATTTTTCCCTTGGCAGGTTTTTTTGGCGCCAAAAGTGCCAGAACGTGTTACTGTTTGTTGTAAATGTTGTGCTGAAAGCATATTTGAATCAAACTTTTTTGAAAATGGGCTGGTCAAGCAGCGACTGTTCTTACTGATCGATATCGCGACATGATAAGCCAGTCCCTTTTGCCGAGATTGGATGATTTTGATGTGACCAATATATGTATAGTTTCAAGAAGACAAAGCTACATGCTATTCAGGCAATGAAACTATCAATTTATTGAAGGAAACTTTTTGTGAGCTCATTATCTCGCGTCATAGGCCTGTGGTGTTATCCCAAAGATCGCTCGATTCAACACCGCTCGACTATTTTTGAGAGTTATGTGAAGTCGCTTGTCTAGGCAGATAAGGCCGAGAAAATTGACGACGGCCGTAAAAAGTGGTCGAAAATGGGGCTTGAATTAATTTTAGAAACATATAATATTAGTCAATTATTGGCCATACCATTAAATTATGTTTTTTATTTCATGATAATGTCTAAGAACCATCCAATATATAAAAAAAACTATATTTGATTGATTTTGGTGTTAGCTACTGTTATGACCCATCGAGCTATATTAAAGACTTTAAAGACTAATCGAAATTTGCAAAATCGCAAAATAGATACAGAATAAAAATTACCATAGTATGTTAAAAAAAACTTTCTATCGACAATACCCAGCCCAAAACCAAGCATTTTGAAACCTTTTTTTCCTGCAGAAAATTCAATTAATAAAATTTAAAGCTCTTGCTCTTGAACAAATATCGGCAGAAGAGTACATTTCTTCAACAAAACAAGTGTTAAGGGGGAAGCCTGCTTTAGAGGCTTCAAGAAATCGATTTTTTTAGGATTCTTTGGAGGGGAAAGAAATAATTGATTAAAATGAAATTTCTAGGGTTTATAGTTATATTTTTAGACATTCCGTAAATTTTTTGGATACGAAATCTTTGATATTCTGCCTTTGGGAAGCAATTGCCCGTTGCATCTCCCATGTGGATTTGTCGGACGGCGGGCAGGATGCAAGTCGCAATTCTTTTCGCAAACAAAAAAATTCAAAGAGATTCTTATTTGTTAATAATTTAATTTCTAGTTAAACTAAGAAAATTCCAAAAAAAACGTGTAAAGTTCTACAGCTTTTTCAAAATTGAAAAAAGCGGTTTTTGACCAAAAAAAATTTTTACTTTATGTTGTTTAAAAATATGTGCAAACTTGACATTTCCTAATTTTTTTAGTTTAAATAGAAGATAATTCAATGCCAAAGATAATAAACTCTGCCCCAATTCAATACGACGTTTAGTTTCGTCAAAGTTTTCGCTTTCTGCCCAAGCGTTCATATATCTGATAGACACTCGGTCACTATTTTCCTTCTAGCTTCGACAATATTTCGAATTCCCATGAAAGCAGAAGTTCACTTTTGAAAGTTCCTTTACATATAAAAGCGAGCTCATCCAAGAGAGAATGTTATATTCATTATTAAGAAGCTTTGTATAGACGAATGCGGTTCATAATTGCTTATGGACTTTGATTGTTCAAAAAAAAATTTCTATACCTCAGTATGAACTATCCCTCCTTCACTTTTTTAATATTTTCGTAAGTTACAGAGATCGAAGGTCGTCCAGAACGAGGCATGTGTTCAACGATCTCTCGATCGTCTTTGAAGGCTTTGTACCGCTCGTAGGCTTGAGTTGTTTATGAAATTGAATCACGATAATCCTTTTAGAACATTCACAATGATTCCGCAGACGAAATTTGTTTAGAAATATAAAATTTGAGACGAATTCTTAGTTCGATATTTTTGTCCATTGTAAAAATCGCATCGCACTATTGGGTAATTGGGTGACTGGGTGACTGACAGCTCATACGAGGCGTATTTGGCATATTAATTAAGGATAGTTCTACCAACTTAGCAACATACATTTTTTTGAAATATCATTTACCTGGGGATTTAAATTACAAATTCCGGCTAATATTTTGTCACAATGTATGTCTCCCTTCATTCGGTTGAATACATCGGATAAAACAGCTGAGTGCTTTAAGTCTCTTGCGATTACCTTAAATAGATTGCTACCAAAATCTTGTGCTCAATTTTCTACTAACTAATAGTGATTTCCGATACAATATTGCTTTGAAACATTTTTCAGATGTCTGGAAACATTTCTCATAACATTATGTCAGTAACTGATTTTCAAAGACTAGTTCTTTCTGAGTAATTTTGGTTACAAAACCCAACATGAGTACTTAGTAGTGATAAATATACTAGGTTGTCAAATATCTCCCTTCCGCCTTTTTGTCTTTTGAATTTCTCGGCTATGTATAAAGCGTTACAGAGCTCGGATCTGGCAACACTACACACCTTTGAAAGGTCTTGACATAACCGACAAAACGACGCTATGCATGATTAGTTTGAATATTGCGTTCAACAGTAATAGACGTGTAAACATGGAGTTCACTAACGCCGAAGTTCGCGCTTTAAAGGCAAATCCGTTAGCGAACGATCCGTGAGATTAATGGTGTTTTGGGGGATGGTAATCTATTACTTCGAACTGCGGAGAAATGGTTTCGACGACTCAGAGCGAGTGAAAACGGCACCATGGATAAGCCAGCCGGCGGAAGAGCTGTGACGACGAATATTGAATACCGATCAAATCATGGAAAACATCAAGTTATACCGGCATGTGGCAACTCGTAGCATCGCCCAGAATATGGGAGTTAGTCACCAAACCATTTTAAACCATCTGCAGAAGGCTGGATACACAAAAAATTTGATGTTTCTTCTGGACCTAATCAACGCTAGCGATATGCTGCTGAAACAGAACGAATTCGACCCATTTTCGAAGCGTATGGTGACAATATCAAGCGAAAACGGTCGTGGTCGGAGGCCGGTGAATCGGTCCAAACAGCGGCTAAGCCAGGAATGACGACCAGGAAGGTTTTGCTGTGTGTTTGGTGGGATTGGAAGGGAATCATCCATAATGAGCTGCTTCCATATGGGCAGACGCTTATTTCTACCATCTCCCGCGAACAACTGGACTGCTTGAAGCAGGCGTTCGACCAGAACTAACCAACACTTCCTTCATGATTCGTTAGAAACTACGGGAGCTCTGATGGGAGGTTTTATCGCATCCACCATATAGCCCGGACATAGCGCCAAGTGATTACCACCTGTTTTTGTCCATGGCGAACGCCCTTGTTGTTGTGAAAAATGGCTGTCCGAGTTCTTCGCAAAAAAGGAGGCGAGGGTTCTACGAGGGGGCTATTATGAAGTTGGCGTCTAGATGGAAACAGATTATCGAACGAAACGGCGCGTATTTGAACTAAATCCGATCACTGTAACATTTTTATAAAGCATTGCATAAAGTGCAAAAAAACGGAAGGGAGATATTTGACAACTTTATATTACTATTTTACGAGGCCCACACATTACCGCAGCTATTTTGACCTACGTTTATTATACGGCGCTCGTTTTGATTTCACTGCTTTTATTTTGTAATTGTAATAGCAATGTCCATTTAGGAATAAAACATTCAGTAATAAATACAAGTATAAATGTAATATTTGTAGTACCCATATGATCAGGTTTTAATGATTATCTATTAATTACGCAATTATTACTTATATACTTTACTCATTTACCATTATGCGTATGAAAGCCCTAGGTTGCAACTCTCAGCTCACAAGATTGGCATGCATGCTCGCAAAATATAGGTGATATCTAGTGCTTACATACATATATACATATATACATATGTACTTTTATGAATATCAAAACACATAAAATCAATTGCTATCCCTTAGCGGCCGAACCAAACGCAATTAATTGTGCCGTCTCTGGGGTAACAGGAAATGACAACCGTATGTGTGTTTGCGTGTGCATAGTTTTTGCTTTTTGTCCAGGCATATTTTATGAATGTCCAATTCTTGACATTTATTTCATATTTATTTGATTTAATTTTTAATCAGACGCTAATTGATTCTATCACCAAAGCAAAATTAATTATTTAGATCGAATAGCGGTCAAAATGCAAATGCAACATAATTTCCGGTGGCTCATGCTTGGATGTATTACACATATGTATATCCACATATACATAATATAGTTAGATATAATAAATATGATGTATTGGGGAATAAAATATTTGGCCCTTTTTGAGCTTTTCCTTTTAATATATTGAAACTAGTATTGATATGATTATTGTAATTAATATAAATTTGATTCCATAGATTGCCAAATGGAATAATTTATGTTTTCATTTATGTCACTCATTTATGTATCAATGGTCAGATTATAAATTGCCAATGCATCGTATATATAATGTGTATATACCCCTTTTATTTGGTTCTCTACTTTTTTGGAAGCTTTGTGTGAGTTCTATGCTCGCATCCAATATATTGGGTAGTCGAAAAAGTCTTTTCGTATTTTGTCAATAGATGTCATTGCAGTCGTATACATATCTCCAGTGCTACCAATCACATTGTGTCACACAATATAGTCATGGAAAGGTGAGATTTTAAGTTCCATTTAATCAAAACAAGAAAATTAAATTCGGAGAAGTTGAAAAAAAGTTACAGTTCTTCAAAAATGAGTAAAAATAGTGATAAAATTCGCTATATTTTGAAATTTTTTTATAAAAAGGGCAAGAATGCCACGCAAGTCTCCAATGAAATTTGTGAAGTTAACGGAGACATGCTGTATCAGTTGGTGTAGCACAATAATGGTTCGCTTGCTTCCGTTCTAGAAATTTCGAAATTTCAATTTATACTAATGAAAGTTTTACACTAATGGAATCGACCAAAATGGTACATATTTGTTTATTTACTTATTAGTATCAATATAATAAAAAAATAAGTTGAAGTTTGATTAGAAATACGAAAAGACTTTTTCGACTACCGAATATATTGAGTTTGCCACGAAGTTTGTAACATACAAAGCTGTATATAAATGGGCAGCATGGTGAGCTAAGTTGATTTAGCCATGTCCGTCCGTCTGTTTGTCTATGTACGAACTAGTTATCCAGTTTTTGAGTTATCGATTTGAAAATTTGCGCACAACTTTTTCTCACAAAGTAGATGCTCAGTTATCGAAACCGCCGAAATCGAACTAATATAACATATATGTAGCTGCCATACAAACTGAAGGATAAAATACATGCTCTTCATGGCAAAGTCTCTTCACGAAATTTTACATAGACATAACATAACAGAAAAAGTTATTCAGATCGGAAAACTATAGCATATAGCGGCCATATTAACTGAACTGATATATACTGATGGTAAATATATTTTAATACCCTTTTGTGCCAAAAAAATGCACCTGAGTGCTGAAGTTTAATGCGTTTTCTTGTTTATAGTAATAAGAACTTGTGAAAGTATTTGTAAAACCAAAAATATGTATTTTATGAAAATTATACCCACTTAGGCATTGTATCACTAATCTGATCCCACTCTTGATAATATAAAATTAAGGGTCATTCCCATAAATACTTTTAGCAAAAGGCCCGCACTGAGGTTAGAGTCGAGAAAAAGCTCTTAGCACTCTAAAACGGGTATGAATTAAAGATTGAATTAAAGATTCGCGCTACCTCAAAGAACTTTCAGTGCCTCAGCGAGTACAAAAGCTTAAAATCCGTCTGGTTGAAGTCGGCTTTATTCAAAAAACTGTTTCCCGAATCATTCGTTCGGCAGTTACAGGTACCTTTTGGATCTTTCCAAACTTTTCCAAAAAATTGGTGTTTTTAAGGTGAAATCGTGTCTAAAGGAAGAAAATTTGGCAGTTATAGGTTTTTTCGTAATTATTCACGTTCTTTTACTTCTATACGAAGCTGAACTGGCAGCAGAAGATGAGAAAATTTGCCGATAGATCAAAATACAATAAAGAACATGAAGTTGCCCTACAGCTGTTTAGCTAATGCTAGATACTCGTAATGCGAATGACGATATTGAACAAGATTACAAATCATACGAAGACTTCTTTCAGAGGCATCCGAGAAAAATAAACCGAATAAGATATTGAAAATTTCAACAAATGGGTACTGCGACCGTTAAGGGAGAAACAGAAATAAAAAAAGATTGCTGTTTATTAAGCGACAGCATTCCCAAACTTACATTTCCTACCATATCTTTTCAGTACAAATTAATAGGGGTATTCTCTTGCTCTTGCAAAACCCTTGCATGGTGCACGAATTGCAAATATTTCTTCTTGGTGCACCGGCACAACAACAAACACACACAGAACATTTTTTGCATTGGCTGTGCAATATATCAGACCAAAACCCATGTTTATTCTCGTGCAATTACACGTAAAAAAATAATTGCAACCCTGTGCTAGCTTTCATTTTACTTAAATACATATTTTGACGTTAAATTGTTGAGGAAGGTAAATTTTAGATAGATTTTATAAATAATTTATATTTAAATTAAACGATTTGTTACAGTTTTTTTTGTTAAGAATGAATACAGAAGTTGCGCCAATTCACAATAGCCATACACAATAGTCATTTACAATAAATTGACCGAATCAGCCGTTCATATTTCACTAGATTCTGCAATGGGTGCCCTTGTATATTTCGGTATAGGATTTTAGCAATCTGCAATCTTGCAAGAGAAAGAGAATCCCCCTAATATGCATATGAAACAGAAATAAAATGTCAATCTAAATGTGTAAAAATATATTACTTATACCTTCTGGATATTCGAAAACGTGAACATTTCGCAAATGGCCTTTGTTTTAATTAGGTCATGCTTTCGAGCGTGCGCTGTACTTACTTTCACGAGGAGAGTTAAGTCTGGCCGCAAGATATAATGACCGATGTTTTATAGAAATTAATGCTTGCACCATATAAAAAATTTTAACTGAATACCTGAAGATTTCCTCAAGGGCAATCTCAATTTAGTCATTTTAAAATCTACAAGTTTTATTCAAACTTCAATTTACTGTACAAAATATGAGTTAATAATAAACTTGCTCTCTTTTCACATACTACAATATATAGAAGATGATATGTAAGTCGAAAACGATTTTGTTCTTTTCGAAAATTATTGCACAAGGATCAAAAACAAGGCATTTCCTATTTTTGATTTACTTTCGCTTTTAAATATAATTTTATTCGTGAATTAAAATATAATCCATTCCGCACACGAGATTAACAAGGGGTGATATATGTAAACATAAAAGTATTTATATTTAGTACATATTATTAATTTCGCCTATTAGCTTAAATATTCAAAGATAGAACTTTTTAATAAAAATATTTAATTTTTTTCGATTTTCTATTTTTTTTTTTTAAATAAATTTTATAACCTAGAGCATATTTCAGCGTTAGATTTTAGCATTCATTAATAGATTGTATGCTGATAGCTAAGTTAAATTAAAATGCTAAAATTGTATTTTTGAAAAAAAAAAATCATTAATAAATCTTTTTGTCGCACGATAAAAGCTGTTAAATATTTAAGATTTTCTTATAAATCGACAACCCAGCTTTAACTATTTTTATGAACTTTTTTAAGTGATTTTTTTAAAGTAATTTTTGTAATGAAGTAAAAAGCATGTCTGACTTTCCAATCCTTTGTCTTGAATGCATTTGCATGAACATTTGTAATAAAAGCATTTCGTTTTTTGCGTTTCCATTACGTGAATGATGTTTGCGAAAAGCAAAAAGAAAAAAATGCAATCTAGAAATTCGTTTAGTTAAATTTGATCGATACAAACTTGATTGTAATTGAATTGCAGACAGCAAAACATCGCAAACGGACGAGGAGAAGCAACGCGACCGACAGCGCAGCGAGCGTGAAGCGAAGAAAGAGGAGCAGGACGCCATCAATTACAAGGTGAGTAAAGGCTACACATACACATACACACATATATACACTTATACACTAACAAACACAAACACATATACAAACAAACAGGCTCAGCACGCAAGACACAAACAGAAGATGAAAGAAAATATGTAAAAAAGGACACAGCGTCTGTCGCAATTTCATTTTATTTTAAGTTTTTAATGAAGGATTTATTTTCACCTGCAGACAGAAAGACACAAGCCACACAAATTACAAACACACTTACACACTTACTCACTCTCTTACTAACCGATAGCTAAGAATTTACGAGTCTTCCTTCTTTCCTCCTGGTGTTTTGCAGCGCGACAAGGAGGCACGTGAGGCGCGTTTGCTCGATCTGGAAATACGCCGACAGCAGAAGCGTGAGGAGCATAAGCAGCAGCATCAGTTGCACCAACAACAACAACAACAGCAGCAGCAGCAGTCAGTGGCCGGCACGAGCGAGAAGAGTCCACCCACAACATCGAGCCAGTCGCAACAACAACAACAACAACAGCAGCAGCAACAGCAGCAACAGCAACAACAACAGCACGTGACTGGCGCTGGCAGCAGCAGCAGCGGCACGACCACAGCGCCCCGCATACAAACGCCACCAGATCGTTCGTGTCCGCCGGCGTTTCGCAGTCGATCCATCGAGCGCGAGCTACACTACGAGCGCAAAAGGTATTCGGCACCGGAAACAGCCGAAATCAAGGTGAGCAGCAAAGTATGGAAATATGTGTGCGAGTATGTGTGTGTGTGTTGGTATGTGAACGTGATTGCAATTTCCGTTTGTTCAGCGCCCAATTTGGACAGCTCATTAAAGCGTCAACTGCGGTTTGCTTTGTTTTTGCCTTCTTTTTCCTTTGCGTGCGGCTGCCATCACGCCTCATCACAGTCGTTTATATTTTAATTCGTTTCGACAGCACAGAAGATTGACTTCTCAGTTTAATTTCTTTTTTCTCTTCAGCGTGTGTCCATTACTTTTTCGTTACTGCCACACCTTCATTAAACTTATTTGCAGTTTTTGAAATATTTTTCTGAATATCCGTTTTGCACATGCATTTCTTGCAGGAGGGTGTAAGCACGACACCATCACCGCAGGCTATAACTGGACCGCCGCCAGCCACACATCATTCGGTGGTGGCGGGCCCTCCGGCAACAGCAGCAGCTGCTACAGCTGCTATAATACCCATATTACCGCTTGGAGTTGCCACCTTGCGTGATGACTCCACGGAATCCGAGCAATCCGTGACGTGTACGCAGGCCCAGCCAGATGCGTATCATCGCATTATGTAAGTGAAAAAAAACATATTTTCAATTATCTTTATTTATATATCACAGCAAAGAATTTCAAGTGAATTTAATGCGGAAATTAAAAATAATATATATTACTTTAGCGGAAGTGGATAAAGACTGAAAAATATGCACGCGACCACAAGTTAAGAAAATTTATTATGTGAAGTATTTGAATTGAATATTAAATTATTAGTTTTTCTTAGAATCATTATTCTCTTCAAACATATGTACATATGTACAATTTTTGACTATGCGACTCTGACTTTTTGTACTAACGCTGTTAGACCGGCCACTATACTCGTTTAAGAAAATATTTGAAAATTCATAATCCCTAAATCCCAAATGCCCTCTGTCTCCTCTCTGATATCCCTAGAAATAATATCAGATTATAGTTGTATTAATAGCCAAAACAATATTTGTTGTTAATAGAAACATACATAGCAGGGGAATTCAAGTGTCCTTGGCCTACCATTTTAAAAATATTTTTTTGACAAAATTCTTTTTTGTTATTCAACAAAATTCCATTAAAGGGAGATACACATATTACAGAGGTCCTCCAACTTCTCGATACCATTTTTGTAGTAGGATTTGTCTTTTGCTAAAAAATAGGCCTCAATTTCTGCGATCACCTCTTCATTGGACGAAAATTTCTTCCCAGCCAACATTCTTTTCAGAAAGTGAAATAGTCGCACGGGGCCAGATCTGGATAATATGATCCATCATATATAAAAGCAATCCAAAGCCCAATTCATGGATTTTTGCAATCGTTTCAATGATATGTGACACGGTGCATTGTCTTGGTGGAACGGCACTTTTTTTTCTTCTAATGCTGCCGTTTTTGCCCTTCAAAGGATCCAATAATTCTATGTAATAGTCACTTTTTCCTTTTTCAAGGCAGTCAATAAAACTGATTCCATTTGCAAAATACAGACGCCATAACTTTGCAAGTCAACTGTTGCGTTTTTCCACGCATTAAACCGGGTTCAACGTGTGCAGTCTACTCGCATGACCGTCGATTAGACTTCGGACTGAAGTTATGGTTCCATGTTTCACCCAATTTTACACATCGATGCAGAAAATTAGATTTATTACACATGAATATATTCAAAAGCTGCCCCGAATCAACAACTCTTCATTGTTTTTGGTGTAAAGTGAGCTCGCACGGCACCCACCGTGCACAGATCTTTCTCATACTCAAATTTTCTGGAATGATATAATGTTTACGTTCAGTTGATATCTTTAGAGGACTTGCTATGTCGAACAACTTCACTTTGCGGCTATCCTAAATCAGTTTCTGAACTTTTTTATGTTTTCGTCGGTAACAACCTCTTTTGAGCGTCCAGTGCGTTCACCGTCTTCGGTGCCAATTTCGCATCGTCTAAGCTTAGCATAACCATTCTTGATGATTGATTTTCCTGGCGTAGTTTCCACAAACTTGTCTTCTTAAGTTTTTTCTTTGAACTGTGTTTTTTTTTTTTTTTCAAAAAGCAATATTTTATCAGCACACGAAATCCCTTTTTATTCTTTTTTTCAAAATAACAAAAGTTGCTGTCAAAATATACGCGCGCATTTTGTAGGTTAGCGCTAAGTAAAAATCATATGAATTTAATTCCAGTAGCGCTATCTATGTGTCAGGAACTTTTCAATTAAACTGTTAAATAGGTTCTTCACTGCTGCAATGCATGCGGCTTTCTCTATGGTCGTGAATGTGGTAGCGGTCCTTTGGAGTCCCTTTAAGAAGTCAATTTTTTGACAGGCAATAGCATATCTCCATAGATATGAAAAAAACTTCACTAGAGGAAAAGAAAGAAAACACCAATGAAAAGTAAAGAAGACCTAAGTTTGGGTGTAACGAATATTTCATTTTCTCGCAAGATGCAAAGACCTTCAGGTCTTGTGGCAAAAATTTTTGTTAACAATGGAGAGAACACACTGTTATCAGAAAATAACTATTTTGAATTTTTTTTAAGATTTTTTACATATTCACCGATAGATGAAATGTAAAGTGAACCGCATATCTCCACCCGTTTACCCTAATTTTCGTAGATCCGATACAACATTTTAGCTGGAATTTCGGCCCTAGTGCACTGAATGTTGTCTACGAGCTTCGCGAGCGTTGCCAGTTGATTGAGGTTACCCCAGAGAAAATAATCTAGAGGCATTTAATCACATGATTTTGGTGGCTGAGCTATTTCTTAGAAATTAGCGAGTCATCAAACTTTGCACCCAATGTGTCCATCTTTACACGTGAAATATGAAGCGACGCACTGTGTTGTTGAAAATATAGTTGGTCTGTGTTGATTTCATTAAATTTCGGGAAGATAAGTTGGTTAACAACATGTTATACCTCTAGCTAATGAAGGCATTTACTGCCTCATTTCGAAAGAAATAAGGCGTGACGATGTCCCCATACCACAATCCGCACCAAACGGAAAATCAGGTGATTTGTCGATGAGCGTTTTTTCAACGTTTTTTCGAAAATGTGAATTTTCGAAGCAATTTTGTAATTTGACTCACCACACTTTTATACACCACTAAACTCACCACACTTGAATTCACCATATCAAAACTCATCAGACATAAATGAAGCAAGTAGAACTTGCCACATACTAAATCACAATACAACCGATTCCAAGATAGCCACTATCACGTAATGAAAACGAATTCGTTCCTTTTCCTGAAAAACAATTGCCAACACTGCAATAATCAAGAAAGATAATTGATACATATTTCATTTTAACTCTCTATAATTAGGTTACCGACTTAACTTTTGTATTACGACGACGACAACATACGATAACTCACTACATCAAAACTCACCACACGCAAATTAAGTTTGTTATCATAAACCTATGTGCACAGTAATCGATTCCACCTAATAAAGTCTTTTCTATGAAAAATGTGAATTTGCTAAAAAATTTTGAATGTTTTTCAAGCGTTGTACCAACGCTGTAAAACGTAGCGTGGTGAAATGGCCAACCATACTGAACACACTGACAAAGCGTGACAAAAAACTGTAAACAAACATGGCCGCAACAAGCTGTGAAAATTCCGTCATCTCTTTTGCTAGTTCCTGTATATACTTTATATGGTCTCTGAGATTTTTTCTGTGTATTACAAATATCGTGGTGAATTTATTATACCCTGTACGGTGCATAAAAAAGACCGAGTGCTGCCTTGTTAAATGTAGAGACCACCAACAAACCTCAAGCTATTTTCGTTTCGATTGAAATTGATTCGAAATAATATGTTTACTTAAGTCGCTCAACATTATTAATATTGTACTATTTCAAACCTGACCCAACATACAAAAATAAGTCCTTATGCCTGCATAGAAATGTAAGTAGTTATATAATTTTCCGAAACAAATACGTTCCACTCGTGCTTATTTGAGGTCAAAACGGGAAGCATTTTGCAATTATCTGCTCACTACTGCGTGAAGTGGCCACCAGTGGCCAACATTGCAGAACTAATGAAATAATCGATTCTTGATTTCGTGCAGCACGCACCAACACACACACATACGTGCGCACAAACAGCAATGGCAGCAGCATATCGATTTTGTGAATGAGTGTGTGTATGTGTGCGTGCGGAAACTTCTATTTCATTTCTTATTTTTATTTTTACCATTTCTCGCAATTATATGTTGGATTGGAGGGAAACTGGCGCTGTTTGGCCAAACGAGTGGCAATGCGCTTATACAAGCAACAACTTACATACACTTGTGTGCCCCAACGGCGAGTAGCAATGTGGCAAATGTAAATTGTATTGCATTTTAAATGCAATCAGGTTGCCAGAACGCCCTGTAGGGCGGGTCGACTTACGTGCGGACTGCCGCTTGCTCGACTGCTCGACTGCACGCGGACCGGTTGAGTGATTTTGGTGGCAGGGTTTGCTAGTTTGACGCTACGCTGTTGCTTGGTTAGCCCTTTCGCTGTTGCTGTAGTTGTTCGCATTCATTTTGTTGTTGCTGTTGTGATTCCCTTCGTTACCCATACAAGCGCACAGAGGAATGAGTGCAACTTACAGGCAAAGCGAAAAACACACTTGAGCATTCGGGCTTTCACACACACTGACTCACACTCGCAAGCATATTTGGAACACACATATGTATATATCTACATACTTTCATACATCCATACATATATGTATGTGTGTGTTCATATGAAAGCTATGCATTTGTTTGGTTTTCGCTTGAAGGCGCTTCCCTCCAACCGAGTGGTTTACGCGTCGGAGTCTTATGTAAGTGCCAGTTACAAATGGCGAGTCGTTGGGCGGAAAGCGAAAAGCGTAAAGCGAAATAAGAATTGCATGTGCTCGTGCACTTTGCTGCCGCTCGCACTCGCTTAACTCAGTTTATTATTGTTGGCATATTTGCTTTTTACAGCTATGCCATTAATATACTGGCTGCCGTGTTGTTGGTTTGTGTGAAGGACAATGTCAAGAGCTCACACCTCGAACTCATTAAAGAATTTGATTTAACGGTATACGGATTTTTTACGATTTTGCTATGTTTTTATATTCGTAGTGACTGCGATGGGAATAATATTATTGCCAATATTCAATTAGGGTACGTAGGAGTTAAACTATACACACACATTTATATAGATACAAATTTATTAGTTTACAATGATTTTTTACGAATTGGTCCTTGTAAAAATTAACGTTTCTGTTAAAAATTCTTATTGTATTGTAAAATCGTTTATAGGTTAATGAAGAGAAACAAAACAAGCATCAATCGTGAGCGTTCCCAAATGATGAACGAGTTGTCGCCCGCTGCATATTTCATACTTCAAAGCAAGACAGAACTTTATATTCAGCTTCATCGGAGCTATAATAACCTTCTTGCAGCATTAAATGGCATAAAAAGATCTTGAAGTTGATTTTTATCGATCAGTTTGTATGGCAACTATATGCTATAGCCCGTCTGAACAATTTCTTCAAAAATTACAGCGTTAAACAATAAGCCCTCTAAAATTTCTTGAGAATATCTCGTAAAATGAAAAGGCTCTTCATACAAGCACTTTATTTCCATTGTACAGTTTATATAGTAGCTACTATATGCTATATTAGCAGGGTTGCCCAGAGGTAAGAAGTCTCTAGAAGAGGATAGAATGTGCGCTAGTTCGTGTTTATAAAGACTGACGGACATGTATCGTCGTTATTAGAGTTTCGGCTATTTCGCAAGTTTGTTTTTTATTGCAAACGTCACTTTAAGTTTTGGCTTTTACTCCAAAAAAAGCCAATGAAAACATGCACTTTGTATCCAACTTAAGCCGTGCTTAAATCATTTTACTTTTATAGTAAGAAATTGGTCTAAAATTTGATAATAAATATATAGTTATCAAAAAATCTGTCCATTTATTTGAGATTTGCAATTCACCATACTTGAATTCACCACACTAGAATTCTTCTCTTTACTGGCGTAGACACCGCTTACGCGATTATAGCCGAGTCAACAACAGCGCGCCAGTCGTTTCTTCTCTTCGCTACGTGGCGCCAATTGGATATTCCAAGGGAAGCCAGGTCTTTCTCCACCTGGTCCTTCCAACGGCGTGGAGCTCTTCCTCTTCATCTGCTTGCCAATGCGGGTACCGCGTCGAAAACTTTCAGAGCTGCAGTGTTTTGGTCCATTCGGACGACTTGATCTAGTCAGGGCAGCCGCTGTCTTTTAATTCACTGAACTATGTCTATGTCGTCGTATATGTTATACAGCTCATCGTTCTATCAAATGCGGTATTCGCCGTGGCCAACGCGCAAAGGACCATAAACTTGAACTCACCACACTTAAACTCACCACACTTGAACTCACCACACTTGAATTCACCTCACTCGAATTTATATATTTTATATGGGATTTAATACTTTTGCAATCAAGTATTTATATCCAAAATAAATTAATCTAAAAATTGTAAAAATTTATGATATTCAAGTACAACATTTTTCGTTCTACAAATGAAGTTCAAAAAGTCTTTTTTCACAAACAAAATGCTCTTAAAAAATGTATGCGTCAAATTTTTGCATCAAATAAACTGTATTCATAAAGTACTCCATGTCGTATGAGCATTACACACAGAGTGTGTAAATCGCTTGAGAGAAAGCTCAGGTCACTTCAACTGCGTACAACTTTGAAAGGTACGTTCGATGGAAAGAAAATGTTTTAGACACAATTTAAAATCGAAAATTAAAAGCTGTCTTAGCTGTCCTTATCTTTAGGTCAAAAACTATAACTCCAGTGGGCGTGTGCAAGAAAAAAGTCAACTTCAGAGATAATAGACACCCTAATGTATATTTACAGTATATACGGCTATAGGTAAACAAAGTTTGTAGGGAAATATGTACATAAGTCTAAGCTAAATTATGTATATTTATGAAATTCAAACTACTATGATGGACATTTCTTCATAAGAAGTCACACGACGCCACATTTGGCAAATGTTGGTTGAGACAGCAATTTCTTGCCTAATTGAATTAAACTTTCCGTGGCTTCAACGGAAGTGCTACGTCTGAGAATGATGCCATAACATTGTCAGATTGCAGTCATACGTAGACAAAGCAAGACTACGTATCCGAATTGACTGAATTTTTCTATTAGCTGTCTAAGATAATGTAATACACGCAAACAGCTTTTCTTTCGGTAAATTCTTATTATTACTTATCAGACTAATATTTACATATATTATTACAATTTACATTACAATTTCTAAAATAAAGTATCTTATTTCAACTTGTTATCTTAAGTTATGAGATACCAATACCTAGCCATAAATTTTGGAACCCTTCTTCATTTCCTATTTGATGCGATGATGATGGAATTACACGCCGAAATTTAAAATTTGCTTCCAAATGGCATCGGCTTTTAGAAAAATATGAATAGTAAAAAAATATTGATATGAAAAAACAAAATGGCAAAGACAAAAGTCAAGATCATTAACAAAGCGTCTAGAAATTTAATGAAATACTTTAAAGTTATCTAAAAATCTTTTCGTTATCAGTCCGCCGACTAAACGTCGGTATTTGTAATTCGCCATACTTGAACTCACCACACTTGAATTCACCACACTAAAACTCACCACACATAAATTTAACAAGTAGAACTTACCACATATTATTTCATCATATACCAGATTCCAAGATAGCCGCTTCACGTAATCAAAGCGAACTCGAAATTTCCTGAAAATAATCAAGAAAAATAGTTTTAGAAATATTTTATTTTTGCAATCAAGTATTAGATTACTGGCTTAAATGTTGTATTTTTAATTCACTATATCTTAACTCACAACATTAAAACTCACCATACCTAAATTAAACATGTATAGTTTAACTTATACTATTTTTCCATACAATAGGGTAAAAAAGCACCCGAAAATTGTAGGTATAATTAAATTCCCCCGGTAATGGATATTTTAGAAAAATGTATTTTGATCCTTAATTACTACTGACATAAAATTGCGCATTTATAATTCACTATACTTTAACTCACCACAACAAAACTCACCTCAACAAATCTCCCCATACCTAAATAAAACATGTGTAACATTATACTTACTATTTTACTATATACCCGCTTGGACGATAGCCGATTCCACCTAGTCAAGGCGAATTCGTACCTTTTTCTGGAAAAATTTCTGTCAACTCTGCTCTAGTCGACAAAAATACTTTTGGTAATATGTCATGTGGTTTGAACAACAATAATCGCCAGACATCACATTTTGAAAATAAAAAAGACGATATATCGAACTTAGCAGTTCCAATTTCAATGAATACTGAAAAATAAAAAGTATTTAGAGAAAGGCTCTCAATCGTCAATGGCATGGCGAAGATAAAACATATTATATAAGTTGTTCAACTAAAATTAAATACAAATATTTACTGGATTATACCAAAAATATTTGATAGTATAATTTACAAACTCCATCGAACTTATCGCCTTGGTGCTTATCGCTAATCCTTTCGGTGTCGTTTTAGTGATTCATTCGGAGAATAAATATTTTTTTAGTATTGAAAACCAATTCCCAATGCAGAAAGAAAGCTTAAAAAGATTGAGTATTTCTATGTTTTCATTTCATTTCAAACTAAATCAGGTATTACAAAGTTTGTTTTCATGCGCATTCAATTTGTTTTCCCAACAACAAATAACTTTAAATGCAAAAGTGTGAAAGTGTTGCTGTAAAAGGTTAATGGTTTGCATGTTGGGGCCAAACCTTATCAACTTTTACCTTGCTTTCATCGTATTCACTGCACTACGCATACCTGTTTTTCTTTTGGTGTTCGCAACAACAACAACAACAACACAGTAGCCTGACACATAAATGAAAAAGCAACAAAGCTGCGGTAAACAAAAGCTGTTGCAGTGTCACAAACTACGTCACAGCTCAGCAGCATAACGGTGGAATGCAATTTCAAGCACAAGCACGCACACATCTCAACATATACTCATGCATGCACTCATACATACACTTGTATTGCAGACAGACGTAGCATACATTTGTGCGCCGTCAACGAGCTTCGCTTTGTTTTCATTCACTTTTGCGGCTGCTGTCATTAATCGCACACTACAAGTGCCTGGAATGCAAGCTATTCATAATAGAAATGAATTGAGTATGAAAAATGCAAATGAAAAAGGGAAAAATATTTATAAGAAAATGAAAAGTTAAAGAAAGAAAAGTTAAACACAACGTAAAGTGTTAACGAAGCATCAAATAAAAATCACAAAAATCAGTCTCGCATCGAAGCACATATTTCTGATAGCTGACAGGTTTTAGTATTGTCAATTGCAACTCAATTGTCGCACATATTCGCATTGCACTTTTTCTCATATGGAAATTGCTTTCTTGAGAAATTCTTGTGCTAGTTGACGCATAAACTGTTTGCCTGTCAATGCGGCTGTCAAGTTGCAAAATATAGTGAAGTGGCTTACTGCCTGCAGTGCCTGAGCTTTTTATGCGTCGCTGCTGCGCAAGCTGCGGTTTCGAAGTCTCTCATATGTCTGTAGATAGGGGCTATTCGACTTTTACTCAGCACTGCGTATTGGGACCGCTCAGAGAGAAATACGCGTAGAGAACAAAATGCGGAGTACAGGCAAGTAACAGTGAGAGAGTTAGAGAGTTTAAGAGATGGCGGAAAGAAGTAGGGAAACTTTGTATAAAAGCTGCAAGGAAGCTTTTAAAGAATCCTCTGTGGAACTGGTTATCGAATATTATCGAAATGTTTTAATGATGACTGTTTTTGTTTTTTAATTTAGAAAAAAAAATTTTACAGCAATAAATTGAAGATTTTATTTGGTTTATAAGACTAAATAATGACGAACTATACAATTTAATCTTAAGTCTGGAGGGTGACTACAATTGATAGACATGTCATCTCCAGTGACAAATATTTCCTTTTGATTTTTTGTCATATTTCAAGCCTTTAATACAAATTTTCAAATTATCTCAAATAAATAAATTAATATATGTGTTTTTATACTAGAAGGATGCATAGAAAGGCGGAGTATGGAACATTATTCTGCCCATCCTACCCTATGTCTCTCCATAAGACATTTAAGTCTCCTTTATTGTACGGACTGACTGACGTCTAATCTGTTGGCTAATCTGGTGCCTCAATCTTATCATAATTAGAGATGACGATCTCTGACAGCTCGCACATAAGTGCAGTCAAAATTTTCACTCTGATTCTACCTCCAAGTATGCTTTTCAACTTTTCCCTAATACTTGAAAACCGAGAACAATGATAGAGTACGCGTTCAGAGTCTTCTATAAATTCTGTACACATCGTACAATGTGGACTCACGTCATGACGATATTTGTATAGATCAGGTGGAAATCTAGGTTCCCATGTTGTCTATCTATCCACGAATGTACATATGTACAGAATCAGTTTGTGAGTCCACCGTCCTTTGCATGAAGTTTGTCACATTCTCATGCTTTCGATCTCTCCTCTTTTTTTGCTGCTATAGATGTATCCAATAAGTTGTATATTCGCATGAACTCGTCTCCCTGGATGTCAATCGGCGTCATACTGGCTAATATATCAGCCGCGTCGATTGATATGGTTCGGAAAGCACAGCCATGGTGGCAAGCCATGGGGGGAATTTATTTATGCAGTCAGTGCATTTAAACCGGATGTTATCCAGATGTTTAGCCACTGCTACCACAATAAGGTCATCCAAATATGCGACTGTTTTCACATTTTTGGTTGATGTATTCTCAGCATCCCGTTGTAATCATATTCATATTCTAATGTAGTGGGCCTAAAACCGAGCTATGCGGTACTCCACTGGCGACAGTGTAGCGCTGAATGCCCTCATCCAAGAGGGCTGAATGTCGAATAACAACAGGTTGATATGATGAAGCTTCTGATCGTTGAAAATCTCTTCTATTATACACTCTTTGTACATTATAACAAATATAGAAATCAATAACCAGTCAGGAAATCCGGATAAAACTTTATGCGAATAGTGTTTTTGAAGTGTTTCACCCTATGAGCAAATTTGTCCAAATTGAACCAAAAATAATGAGACACCCAGATACCGAAAATATGGCGCCCAGAGCCTAAGGCTGACTTGTTACTGAAAATATCGGTTAATTATTGAGATATTGTATTGAAATTCGAAGATAATTTTTTCTTGATAACAATATGCCTTTGTCTTTGGTCTGTGGTATCCTTTGTGACCAAATACCACATACAGAAATTTTAAAAATTCTGAAATTCAGAGAACATTGTTCCTCGCTAGTGATATGTCATAATTCAACAATTGGATAAAATCGGATCAATGTTCGCCTAAGCGCCAAATATTATCTTTTATAAAACTATCAAACTTCTGATTAGCTGTATACCAAATATGTACAGTCTGTCAAGTAAGAGCGTGGTCGGCTTTACCGACAGTTGATGAAAGATTTCGCTCTAATTCCTTTGCGAGCCGATAGAGGTAAGCTTTCAGCTCAGTTGTCGTTGATATTTTGAAAGAGAATCACGTTGAACGCGATGAGTGCTAAGTACGCGTCACGCTACGAGACTGTGTTCCTTCGCATCCACCCAAAAGGTCCCAAAATGTCGCAATCAGCGGCTACTAAATATAGTAAAAAGTCGAAGACATTTGTACAGAAGTCGATGCAGCGATATATAGTGACTAAAAATGTCGATGATTTACCAGAACGTGGTTCGATAGGAAAAGTGAACAAAAAAGATGAAAAAAGAATAGTGAATCTATTTTCGCGGAATTCTGCTTTAACACTGCGGCAAGGACAAGCAAAATTAATGGCAAAAGGTTTAGATATATCCTACGAAACTATCCGAACCCTTCTTCATACTCATGATCTGAAATGGCGCAACACAATGAAGAAGCCTTTGTTGACTGAAAAACTTGTGACAAAGCGACTCGCTTGGGCGCATGAGAATATTGATAGAGATTTTGAAAATGTCATTTTTACTGATGAATGTTTTATATGGGCACGTTCTGTCCTCACACAAGCTTGGTCAACTTCTATCAATAGGCTTGTTCAGCGGACCGTAAAACATGGAATAAAGGTGCATCTTTGGTTTTACTTTTCAAAGCATGGATTCGGCACTTTTTACCTCTTTACTGAAAACTTAAATGCCGATAAAATGATAAAAATCTACAGAAAGGTTTTACTTTAGGCCATCTGCCAAACGATGGTTCATCAGAACAAAAGAAGATTGGATTCTGCAGGAGGACAACCTTTCTAAACACCGCAACAAGCTCTGTACTCCGTGGAAAACTCAATCTGGCATCGTTACATTGGATTGGCCGTCGCAGTAGTCCGATGCAAAGCCTATTGAAAATATGTGGGCATATATTAAACAGAAGCTTCGTGGAAGACGAACATACACTTTGAAGCATTTGTCTTACTAAATTCGTCGGATCTTGAGATCCTTGCCACTAGAATACGCCTTCAAAATAGTAGAAAGCATGTCTCGGAGATGCCAGGCAATTGCCGACGCCGGTGGTGACTGGACATATTATTGACCAAATTGCATCCTTGCTTGTAATGTGTACAATGTATATATAAATATGAAAGTTTCATAAAATATTTTTTTTATAAATTAACACGACCACGCTCTGGAGTAATGCTGATACTATTGAATACATTTTTTTCGAAATTCTGCTTTCGAAGTATTTATTTAAGTATTATTAAAAAAAAGTTCGAATTAAATTTTAATTTTATTTTTTAAGGATACACCAAACAATACGAGTAATCCTTTTTAAGTTAGAAAATAGATAACTATTTTTTACGTATTAAAAAAAATTAAAAAAAAATATTAATATTTAAAAAAATTAATAGAGTTCAATATCAAATGCAATACCACAAAAATATATAAAAATCTTAAAATTATTTTATTATGCAAAATGCGATTATCCGCTCTCAGTAAAGCAGCTAAACCCAAAGCTGAGGATTGCCAAACTTTCAGTTCTACAGATGTTTAACAGAAAGCTTTCTTAACATGAAAAGTACCATAACATGGTTTTTATTGCCGAGTGCTTCCTGCCATAACAGCAACTGACAAATGTAAAATGTTGAAAGCGGATAAGCATTTGGAAAGCAAAGAGATAACCTAAAAGACATCAACAGATAGCAAAAGCTTGAATAGCCAACAAATGGAAGGATTGTAGCAAGGACTAAACAGTTATGACAACAATTTCAAAAAAAAAGTTATATAGAGAAGAGTCGATAAATTCTTATTAAATAATTCCAGTTGAGTTGCTGCAAAACAATCTGACCTGTGCTGCCTTGAAAGTGCGCTACTTTTGTTTGAAAGCATTCAAGCTTGTCAACTCAATAAAAACAAATAAAGAGGATGCGCCAACGAATGTCAATTCAATACGAAAACAAATGATAAAAATGCGAATGTGAAAACGAAAGCAAATTGCAATGAAAGCCAAACAAAAGTGCAGGCACACACACAAGAGTAGAAGAGTTTCATGTCATTGTAGGAGTGTCTGTGTGTGCTTGTGATGAATGCTCAAAGTGTGCGTGTTGAGGCTTTCGCAGCGTTTTCGTGTGCCTGACATTTGATAGTAACTTATGGTGTCTGTTGGCGGCTGACAGCACGACGCTTTACAACTACCAACCACACACACACATGTACATAAATGCTCGTGAGTGTCTTGTACGCCTACACAGTTGTCGAGTTGTAGTATGTAGGACACACAGGCGCGTAGTAGGCAAAATGCACGTGTCCTTTTCAACTTTCGCCTTTACATTTTCGCTTTCTGTTTTCACTATTTTCCATTTCGCTGGCTGCACATCGAGCGTTTGGCGTTGATTTAGTTGCGTCGCCGCCATTTTCGGACGCATTTCGTTGGCGTTGGTAGACGCGCCGACAATTACCGTTATTCAAATAGTGATAATGTGTGGCTGTTTTCTGATAAATTTAACTTGCAGCAGAGTTTAACATTAGTGGTGGACAGCAAGTGCAGCAAAAGCAAAATAGTGAGAGAAAAAAATTAAAAAAATTAGAAAAAAATTAAAAAAAAAAAATTAAATTAGAAAAGTGAGAAATTTTGGTTGAAACTGCAAGCAGCAACATAAAGTTGGCAAATAACAAACTCTTGCCATAGCATCAGCGCTTGCTCGAAATCCAGCACTAAGAGAACTAAGCGTTTGCTTTGCATTTCGCCTTTCACGCAAATGACTTTATTGGATTTTCTTGCACCGCCTGCAGCTATAGCACACACACACACAGCGGCTAGCTGTGCTGGGCCTTAAATGCAAGTTCAGCGCTCTTTAGCTTTATGCAACGCTTCGCGGTCACAGGAAGATCTGCAGTGCAAACAACTTTCGGTGAATTTTTCTCGAAAAAATATTGAAGGTAATTTTTTTTTACTATTTCAGCAGTTCAGTCAATTCAGCCAAGCATGTGCTCTTTGTGCGTTTGCAATTACATTTGCCATAATTTATATTTAAAAACCGCAAATTAAAAATTAAAAATGTATTACCTTCAAGTATGTGGTTTAAGTGCTGCTGCGGCGGCGGAGACGCTTTGTGCATCTCGTTTGCCAAAGTGACACAATGCTGGTGAAATACAATGCGGCGGCAGCGCTTTGTTGCCAGTTTCGCTTCTCAGTGGCTTTTGCGTTCAAGCAGCAAGTTTGCAATGTATGTGTATGTATGTGTATGTATGCCTCTTGGCTTAAAGCGCCTGATTAACGAGCTGCTATGACAGCTTTGTGCATGTGTATGCGTAGAAGCTGGCCTGGAACGTAGGCAAGTAAGAAATTTAATTCCAAAATAATTTAAATAAATAATTTTCTAGGAATTTTTGAATTTCCACGAAACTGATTTAATCTGTGTATGCTGCTAGGTAATCGCTGCTTGATTTTTAATTAGTTAGTTGGAACGGGTTAAAATGTATACAATTTGATATTTATTGTACAGTATGAAGATAAGCATTATTTGAAGACTGAACGTTAATTTCATAGAAAAAAAACTTAAAGCATATACATTTATACCCTGAACAGAATATCTTAAGTTTGAAGCGAAAAACGTAATACCCAGAAGGAAGTATGGGAGACCTTATAGAACAGTCTGTCAAGCAAGAGCGTGGTCGGGATAATTTATAAAAAAATTATTTTATGAAACTTTCATATTTATATATACTTTGTACACATTACAAACAATGATGCAATTTGCTCAATAATATGTCCAGTCACCACCGGCGTCGATAATTGTCCTGGCATCTCCGATGCATGTATTCTAGTGGCAAGTATCTCTAGATCCGACGAATTTCGTAAGACAAATGCTTCAAAGTATATGAGCGTCTTCCACGAAGCTTCTGTTCAATATATGCCCACACATTTTCAATAGGGTTTGCATCGGACGACTGCGACGGCTAATCCAATGTAACGATGCCAGATTGAGTTTTCCACTGCGCACAGAGTTTGCTGCGGTATTTAGGATCGTTGTCCTCCTGCAAAATCCAATCTTCATTTTTTCTGATGAACCATCGTTTGGCAGATAGCAGTAAAGCCTTTTTGTAGATTTTTATCATTTTCTCGGCATTTAGGTTATCAGTAAAGAGGTACAAAGTGCCGAATCCCTGCTTTGAGAAGCAGCCCCAAAGATGCACCTTTATTCCATGTTTTACGGTTCGCTGAACAAGCCTATTGGTGGAAGTTGACCAGGCTCGCGTGAGGACAGAACTTGCCCATATAGAACCTTCATCAGTAAAAATGACATTTTCAAAATCTCTATCAATATTCTCATGCGCCCAAGCGAGTCGCTTTGTCACAAGTTTTTCAGTCAACAGAGGCTTCTTCATTGTGTTGCGCCATTTCAGATCATGAGTATGAAGAAGGGTTCGGATAGTTTCGTAGGATATATCTAAACCTTTTGCCATTAATTTTGCTTGTCCTTGCCGCAGTGTTAAAGCAGGATTCCGCGAAAACAGATTCACTATTCTTTTTTCATCTTTTTTGTTCACTTTTCCTATCGAACCACGTTCTGGTAAATCATCGACATTTTTAGCCACTATATATCGCTGTATCCACTTCTGTACAAATGCCTTCGACTTTCTCATATATTTAGCAGCCGCTGATTGCGACATTTTGGGACCTTTCGGGTGGATGCAAAGGAACACAGCTTCTCTTTCAAAAGATCAACGACAACTGAACCTTTGTTGACAATGCATCAAGAACAAAGCTTCCCTCTATCGGCTCCCAAAGGAATTAGAGCGAATCTATCATTAACTGTCGGTAAAGTCGACCACGCTCTTACTTGACAGACTGTATATCCCCTTACATATTGGGAGTAATCTAGTACTCCACTTCGGCGTAATATCTTGGTATTACGATGGCTGCAAAACTGAAGTGGAGGAGCATATACAAAAAAAGTTGCAGAACTTCTTTTTCTATTACAGCTTCATGTAGTTTGGGCAAAATAGGCAACAGTGAGATTGGACGATATTACGAGGCCTCATGTGCGATTTTGCCAGGTTTTTGTACCATTATGATTTCAGATACCTTCCATGACAATGAGACGTATCTAAGATTCAAACAAGCGTTAATTATTGATTTTAGCTTTGTTAATGCTTTTTGCGTTAAATTTTTTAGTACATCGGCAGTTATCAAGTTGAGGCCAGGAGCCATTTTTGGTTTGAATCTAGTTTTTATGATATTTTTCATATCTTAAATTGTTACTAGTTGGTTTTCACCACCATAGTGCGATGCTTCCAGCTGCGGTAAATTACCATGGAACACAAAAGAACTGAACCTTTTGCTTAGTTTCGCTGAAAAAACTTAGGAATTTTCTTCGTCGCTTTTGTCCCAGGATCCGTTTGGCTTTCTGGCATATCGAAAATATTGGTTTCTTAATATTGTTTACAGCATTCCAAAGGGAATAATTAGAGTACTCACAAGATGTCAAAACGCATCGTAAAATCATAAAATCATGGATATTTACAAATTTTTAAGAAATTGTTGTTGGATTACATACAAAAATAAATATTTTTGTCGAGCATAACTTTGAAATACTTCTAATCTATATGTCGATTAGAAAGATAATGTCGATGTAGGATTAGATACACAGGCGAGTGGTCCAAATTTAATTCCAATTCATTTTCCATAGTAACGAAGACATTAGTGGATAAAAAAGTCGATCAGGTCAGATAATTTTCTTGTGTCGGCAGGCCAGTAAAGCGGCCTGCCAGTCGACATGAATTTGCAACCAGTGGCCATATCTATTTTAAGGAGTTTTCCCTCCTTCGTTTTCATAACTCTTGAAACCCATTGCGAGTGTTTTGCGTTAAAGTCGTCACCCATGATGAGTTCGCCATGGTGTTTTAGATTAAGTTCTGTGTACAAATCCTTTTTGATACTGTGTCTAGATTGGCTATATATTGCAGTAATAATTATATGTCCGAAGCCAGAATCAACCGATTTGGTCGTAATTTGGAATTCTGGGATTCTTATATTAATTTCTTCGTAGCGGTAACGAAACTACTGCGGAGTTTTTCAAATGAAAATACAAAAAAACTGCTTCCACAGCAGTTTGCTGTCCAAAACTACCGCAAGGTACTTGGTGTGGTGTGGAGAGTTGTGTTCCATTTATGGAAGGAAACATCCATAGAAGAATTTTGTGCTTTCTTGTGAACGCAAGCAGATTCGGGTTCAACCCCAGACCTGCTTGCAATGCTCAATTCCGAACTATATTGAAAGTTATGGTCAAAATACAGTTAATGGTCTGTAGACAGCTACTGGCTATTAAGGTAGCAATGACATCCACATATGCTAGTTTCTTAGGGGATTTGCAGTCCAAGCTTCTTAGCAGTGTATCCACCATTAATGTCCATAGAAGCGGAGATAGCACTCCACCGTGCGAAGCACCTCCACAGACTTCCTTGGCTCTTATCCGTCTAGAATTCAACTGGCTACTGATTCAGCGTTATAGCACGATCAACACTTGTTGGCAAGATACTATTCAGTTGGATACATTCTAATTTCGTAGAGACGTTGTTGAACGCTCCAGAAATGGCTAAGAATGCTCAAAGAGCATTATATTCAAGAGTATATGTTATAGTACTCGGATCTGAAAAAATCTCGGAGATTGTAGCGTTATCATTTTTTATACTCTCGCAACAAAGTTGCTAAAGAGAGTATTATAGTTTTGTTCACATAACGGTTGTTTGTAAGTCCTAAAACTAAAAGAGTCAGATATAGGGTTATATTTACCAAAGCGATCAGGGTGATCCGTCCGTCCGTCCGTTGCAAACTGTAACTTGAGTAAAAATTGAGATATCGTGATGAAACTTGGTACACGTATTTCTTGGATCCATAAGAAGGTTAAGTTCGAAGATGGGCAAAATCGGCCCACTGCCACGCCCACAAAATGGCGGAAACCGAAAAACCTATAATGAACCATAACTAAGCCATAAATAAAGATATTAAAGTGAAATTTGGCGCAAAGGATCGCATTAGGGAGGGGCATATTTGGACGTAATTATTTTGGAAAAGTGGGCGTGGCCCCGCCCCCTACTAAGTTTTTTGGATATATGTACCTCGGAAACTACTGTAGCTATGTCAACCAAACTCTATAGAGTCGTTTCCGTCAGGCATTTCCACATACAGTTCAAAAATGGAAGAAATCGGATAATTACCACGCCCACCTTCCATACAAAGGTTATGTTGCAAATCACCAAAAGTGCGTTAACCGACTAACAAAAAACGTCAGAATCACTAAATTTTACGGAAGAAATGGCAGAAGGAAGCTGCACCCAGGCTTTTTTTTAAAAATTGAAAATGGGCGTGGCATCGCCCACTTATGGACCAAAAACATATCTCAAGAACTAATCTACCGATTTCAATGAAATTTGATATATAATATTATCTTAACACCCTGATGACATGTACGAAATATGGGTGAAATCGGTTCACAACCACGCCTTCTTCCAATATTTTGAATTCCATCTGATGCCTTCTCTGTATAATACAATATATACATTAGGAACCAATGATGATAGCGGAATAAAACTTTACACAAATACGGTATTTGAGCTGAGGTATCCCTTGTGGAAAAAATTGTCGTGATCGAACTATAACTTTTCAAGGTCCCTGATATCGAACACGAAGAACTCAGTGCCTAACCTAACCTAACCTAATTTTTCACCGAAAATAACGGTAAATATTTCAGAATTTAATTGTAATTAATTTACAGCAAAATAAAAAATATGTAAATGACGGATAATGAAATCTCGATTATCACTTTATCATGCGAGAGTATAAAAAGTTCGGTGACACCCGAACTTAGCCCTTCCTTACTTGTTTTAACTAGAGTTCGGTCAGATCTATCATATCCAATAGTTCAGAGCATTGGTCGCCACACTTACACATTCAAACGATTTATATTTTACCAATTTCGAACTCTAATTAGAGGATAAAAATACAAAATTTCAAATTAATTTTCAGTGCTTAGTCCGAAAAACTAAATATATTTAGTTGTAAGGCTTTTGTTAATATTTGTTAAGATTATGGTGTCGATCGGAATGACCAAGGCTTCCTTCAGTTTGTTGTGGAGACAACCATTTTTGGAATTTCAGAAGTTCTGATTTTACTCTATATTTAATTTATTTTTGAGTTAAATACGAGTATATTCTCATATGTTTTCTCCCAATGATCTTCTTAGATTATCATGCTAGTCACCTAGACGATGAATTTCAAAAGTAAAATGTTAGCCAAAAATTAAATTTATTTTAGTTATGGGCTAATTTTTGTTCATTGAAATATTGAAAGCTTGTTCATGAGATCAGAAAATAAATCGAGCATACTTGTTAGGATAGTCGGATCTATAGATCATCTGCTAAAATTACGTCCAATGCCCAAAACGCCGTAGAATTGCACTAGTTCGCTCCTACTTGAACTCTCTACTTGGTTTACATGCCAACGAAGGCGGTGTTTTTCGTTTAATTTCAATCATATTCGTAAATGTGATATCATTTACATGCAAATATAGCGCTGCAGACGTGTATGTCTACTCACTCGTGGATGTCAACGCTGTTTTATTATCGATACTCGAAACGTTTACGCTCCAATAAGTTTGCGCATAATACTTTTCTTGTTCCGCTGCTGCTAGACAAACACACACTTGTTGGCGTTGCACAGCGCACAGATCACAAACTCAATCAATTAAAAATTCATTGTATGTAAATACACGATGTTACGCATACGCCAGCGTGTGCCAAACGCAGATGACTACCACTTGCATGCACATACTTGTGGCTGCTTATGTGTTAGTGTGTGCAGCGTAGCAGTCAACCGACCGTGAAGTTAAGTGCCAAGAGCGAGTGAAAATGAAAAGCACGCGCCTGCGATCTGCTTCGCCTCTACAAGCAAGGAAAAGCGGCAGACTGTCTATGTCGGCGCGAGCTGCTTTCGCTGCGCTTGCTGTCACTCACACTGTCGTTGCTGGTTGCTTGCAGAAATTTCTGTGGAAATACTACAGAATTCTTATTTATTCGCATGCTGGAATCAATTTTAGCAATAACCTTTGCCATGAAGCGGGAATCATTATCGTGTAACTGCACATTTGAATACACACACACACATGAAGAGATGTGTTGTTGCACAAAAAGTTACACTCACTTACCACAATATATTGTTATCATGGGTATCGAGTGTGAATAACGAGCAATAGCTAACCAAAAATAAACGAAATATACGCGAAATAAGCGCAAAAAGCGCAACGGAAGTTCAAGACCTCCGTACCGAGTAGCAATATCCGATTGCCAATGTGTGCAAGGCGTTGGTCTCGTGTGTGTGACTTGAACTTTTTGGCAAAGTGCCTTTGAAATGTTTGCGCAATAACATCCATTTTGGTTGGAATTAGTTCTTCAGTTAGTATTGAGCCTCATTGCTTGGCGCTTTAAAGTGAATTCTGTATAATTGTTGTTATTTTGTTTATTTGCTGCTTTGGTACATCATCTGATATCTCTTTGGGTTATAACTGTAGCCAAATCACTACTGGCGCTTTAAGGAGACTAAAAGCAACAAATTATACTCTCAAATACGCAATGAGGCATAAATCGATGGGCCCGGGAACTCAGTGAGCCACCATCTCTAGCCAAGAGCAGTGCAAAAACCAATAGTTTTCGGCCCATAATTTCGGCATTCTTTTACAAATAGCTTTGCGCAAACGACACATAACACTTACATAGTATTCCGTCTTGACAATTTGGCTGGCCGGAGGGAATTCTGAGTGCACCATACGTCGATAGCCCAAGAAATCTGCCAACATAAACTTGAGTTTTGACTTCCTTTGGCTCTGTTTCCGGGTCGTAAGATATAGATCCAAAACTTATCGCTAGTAATGATTCGTTTCATGATATTCTGGTAGTCAGAAAACATTGTTTCATAGGCATTAACGCGACTCCGTTTTTCGAAAAAATTTTGTGATTTTGGAACCAATCGTGCTTTCTTTTTTTCTCAGGCCCAAATGATATCTTAAAATGGTTTCCACTGATCCTTCTGATATTCCAACGTACCCATGTCCGTCTCTCCATACGTCTATTTGTTTATACGGGTACTCGTTCCTCATTTTTGGATATATCAATCTGAAACTTTGGGCACTGTTTTTAATTTCCAAGCAGCTTTATAAGAACCGATTATTTTGGACTTCTGGAGCACACAAGTGCCATGAAAACTGATTTAAAATCAATATCTGAGGTAGAAAACTTTTTTTTTGTTAAGACATCTTCACGAAATCGGGCATGGCTTATTACTCAAGGTAACGCTATAATCTCCGAGATTTCTTTTGGGCTTGATATGACCATTATAGCACATAGTTGCAATACAAACTGACAGATCTTGCTTAATTCTTTTTATGGAACATGTTTTTATTTGAAAATACTTCTGCACGAAATTTAACACAGATTATTGCTTGGGGCGTTGGTAAAATTTCCGAGAAATTTTTTAGATTGGGCCATTATAGCATATAGCTGTCATACAAACCGACTGATCGAAATCAAATTCTTATTAGACAAGTTTGAAACTATGAAGCTGTGTTATATCTTCCGCTCACCGTGATTCTTGTTTTGTCTCATGTTATTAGTCTGGAAATCAGACTCTAATAATATTCACAACCCCATGTGTAAATAGAGTATACTTTATATAGAATAGTTTCAATCTGACTAGTGTTTGTCTTCCAAAAAAGTGAGTGAAGTCAATATAATAAGTTTAAAAGCCAATATATTTGAACCAACGAGGCTTCAATTTCTTTAACCCCTTTATAAAAATATGCTTTTGGAGTTCTGCAAGGTCCTCCGTAGCGGCATTTACCTCACGTTCGATTGACTCTTGACTTCTACAAGTTCAGAAACAAAAATAGGCGTACAAGACCAAATATGAAAAATAAGAAGGCTGGACAGCTGGATAGCTTAGTTCGAGCAATTTGGCTATGGCAATGTTAGAGATGTGACTTAGCATGAAAAAAAAAACACTAAACCACTTTCTCTGCTATTCGACATTGAATCGGCATACTGAGTCTTCGTTTTTTCGAAGCAGGTTTATCGATAAAAAAACACTTCTACAATTGTTCCTTAGTGCTATCTGTTGTCCCTCCATGAAGCCAAGTTTCGTTGAGGGTAACGAAACGATATAAAAACACTTTCGGATTGAATTTAAAATATTTGATGTCAGCGTCAACAGATGTTGCCCAATTTCAATTTTTTTTAATTCAGAGACGATCGGTCCGAAAGCGTTTAAACTATAGCTTCAATCTGAGAGTAAACATTTATGATACCAGTTAGAAAAAGTCACTCATGTGCTGAATTTTCTAACCAATCGTTCGCTGTTGCCGTTTTATTATTGGTGTCTCGCAATATGAGCTTGGTTTGATGTGTGAAGAACCGTACCTAAGCATAACTTCGTTCATTGTGGTACGCACTTCTAAACTTTCTAGACATGAAAAAAGGCCCAAGTTTATACAATTCTGGTTATTCAATGTCTTTTACAGTGATATTTTTAGAACCGTGGATGTTTCGTCCTTCTCAGCACATGCGCCGCATTAGGCCTTACCTAGTTTTTGAAGGTGAAACTTCGGAAGTAAGAGGCCCCTGATGATCTCTTTTACTATTCATAGGACAGGCAATGTAGTATAAGCAATATGAGTTAAGGAAATTTGAACTTTCTGGTGCCTTAAAGATAATTTCTTTGAGCATTAATATATACGAAGATGAAAGAAGGAAGGAAAAGGTATTTTAAATATACCTAACTTTTTGACCTTGTCTATACTGCTCTTTCAGCTGGATATAATTGTTAATGGAGGAATCCTCCATATAACGGGTTTTTCAATAAGAACGCCACGAAAGTTTTTAAATAAAACAAAAACGGATTGGGATATCAATGAAATTATTTATACATTCAATGCCATTATGTATAGAACTCAATTTCTTTTGCCTGACCACCACGGGCACGGTTGCAGAAGACCAGACGCTGAACCCAATTTTCAACGGTTTTCACGCATGAATTGGCCTATACTGCTGCAATTTCACTCTCGACATTAGTAGAAAGTTCATCAATCGTCGCTGGCTTGTTGGCATAGACCATAGACTTGACGTAACACGTTCACCAAACTTGCTTTTCAATAAAGCGATTGTGATATTCGCTGTGTTGTGGCAGCGTCTTCTTAGTACCATATATTGTCCAAGTCCATATCATCCAATTCGGACCAAAACTATTCGGTTATCATTGAGCGGTAGCGATTCCCATTCACAGTAACGTGCCGCTCTTGTTCTCCGCGGAAAAAGTAAATCGCACCAAACGGTGACTCATGAAGTGCGTGTGGATTGCTGCCTGACCAAAAACGCATATTTTGCTTATTGACGAAGCCATTCAACCAGAAATGCGCCACATCGCTGATTCAAGTTTTTGCTTGGTCCAATTCACGAACATATGTTGATCCTGGTGGTCGAGCGGTGTCAGTTTTTGCGTCAATTTGATCTCGTAAGAATGTAGACTAAGATATTTTCGTAAAATTCGCATTAATGACGTCAGAGAGAAGTCCAACGCTTAAGAACGACGTGTGAAAGACTGATTTGGGTCTTCCTCAATTGATGCGCTAGCGGCAGCAATGTTTTCGACACTGCGGGCACTTATTTGTCTCACTGGCACGGAAACGTTTTGTACTGTGCCTGTGGATTCAAATTTATCCACTGGATGCTCAATTCTTGATCTGACAGGACTCGTTGTCGGACATCTTTCCATGATGAAAGAGAAATGTCAAAAGAGTGGGAAAAATTTGGCGTCGTTTGCTGTCCGTATTGTTAAATTTTTTTAGTGTGCCTATTGGAAAACCCGTTATGTTCATAAATTTACAAAATCCATTATTAATCTTCTTTAAAGGTAAGGCACAAGGCCCTGTAATGCTAAAATATTGTAAAAACGTGTCAGTCCATCAACTAGGCATCACGTGCATCATAAAGCATATGAAATATTTTCTTATAAACAAATAAATGGCACAAATTCGCCGAGATAAATCATCTTCCAACTGTGCTTGCAGCGCCACCACTTTTCTAATTAACACAAAAATTCTGGCAACAGCTGTTGGAAATGAGGGCGGCAGTGACAGCATAGCTAGGCGTCCGCTTGAATAAAGGCCAAATGAATGCTAGCACCGCACGCCGCCTCCTTTTTTCGCTCGCAATGCCTACTGTAAGCGCGGCTGTGCGCAGTTGGCAGCGGCATTGCTTGCATTCCCGAATTTTACAGTTACGTAGTAGTAGGCCGTGGGCTTTGTACTGCCTTTGTTGCCTTACCCAACAACCTTCGCTTGTCGCTCGCACTTTTGCTGCCTACAAACTATTTTGCAACACGACGGTGGCGTCAACCGCGACTGCGGATAGTTCTTTCAGCCGCAGTTTGTAGTTCGTACCTCACATTTCCTTCACAGTTTTATTTTTGTAAGCTGTGCGTCAACATGCAACACCGTTACATTATGTTCTTCTGTATGCGTGTAAGTGTGAAGTGAACACGGCGCGCTTGTTAACGAACTAAAACATAATTTCACCATTAAAAGACGCGGAGCAGCGAAAAATGTTGCCACGGCAGCTTGTGGCTATAATGCCTTGTACTGTGTGCGTGTGTGTTCACCCATTTTTTCAGCTTGCTTCATCTAACGCGTTCGCCTAAGCAACGCCGAACAAGGTTCTAACAAGTCTGCCGGCACAGATATCGCTAGTGATGTTACTATTGTTGTTGCAGCATGACAGAGTGTGTCAACTTTTGTTTATTGCAGTTTTACGCAATAAAGAAATGCGGAAACTATGTCTCACAACTGCCGCTGGGCATGCTCGAGAAGCGAAAGCAAAAGCAAAGCGCATGTGAAGGCACAGAAGCGCTGCAAAGCAAAATGCAATACAAAAAGATTTGAAATATATCAAGCAAAATCACAAGCGACAATAAAAACTGGGCGACAGCGCGTGTGATTTGCCGCAGCTGGCAACACAGTTATAATCGCACCAGAATATGACATGCGAATGCGCTTGTCCACGTCAGCCATTGCTAGCATACTGCCAGGCGCAAATATATTTATTTAGTTGTGCTCAGTGTAGTTTATGTAATATTTAGCAGCTAATCGTCTATTTGCGTGCATTTCACTCATTTGTTTTAAGTTTTGTTGCAATTCCGTAATATTTTTTTTGATTTATCTGAAAGTAATAATGAAATGCTGAGAGAGACAATGATCAAGCTGTGAGTAGTTATATGAAAGGTATGGGCACAATCAGTCACATTCTACTGAAATTCATATAATCAAATATGGGTTAAGTTAAGATGGACCGAAGCTTTTTTCACGGCTATATTAACAAAGTGTATTTACCTTAGGTAGTTAGACAAGTATGGAGCCCTTCAAAGAGGCCTTACTATGAAAAATTTTTCATGAAGTAACGAAAAAAGAATCGATTTTCAGTTTTTAAAACTTAAATAAACATGCATGTGAGAGTATAAAAACATTGCTATATTTACATGTTTATACAACATTCGGCAATATTTGAGATATAGTCTCTCAGGGCTTCTCTGCTACAAGAAAAAACCGAAGCACCGAAGCTATTTATAATATCCTTCATAAATACAAAATACTCCCTAGAATAACTTGATTTTGAACGGTCAGTTCCTATGGTAGCTACATATGTATATGCAATAGTGATTCGAACTGAATGATGAGTTTGGATCTCAGCAAATGAGAACTTTTCATAGAAAACTTGATTACGACTGTTCAGTTGGTGTGACAGCTATACGCTATAGTGTTCCATTGTAAAAAATTTCTTCGGAGATTGCACCATTGCCTTCAAAATTAATCCAGCAGAAATGGTCGTGAAGAAACCTCCTCAAATGAAACATTTTTCATACTCTTGCAAAATGTTGCCGCAGGGTTTTGTCCCATGACGAGAGACAAAACGCCATTAAACTAAAACGTATTTGGCTCAGGGTATTGAAAAAGGGACACCTCTATGCGAAAAATGCGAAAAAGTTTGAAAAGTGGGCGTGGTCCCGCTCTAAGTGGTCTAATGTTGATATCTCCTCACGCACTTTAAACTACAACAACCAAATTCGCTCACGACAAACACCCCGTCACTGTAAGGATGGATGAAATTGGAAGATAAACCCTGTCTACTCCCCATTTAACGATACTGTCAAAACAATTAAAAGTGCGATAAGTTAATGAATAAATATGCCAAAGACATACAATTTTACATCCAGATGGTATAAGAATAGAGGCTTAGAGGTGCAGGGTAAGAATACTTATTTAATACGTGACATTTTTCTTATATTCCTAAGTCACAGTAATGAAATGATGGAATCGGGACTACAACCAACCACGCCACTTCCGATATAGCAAAATTTAAAAACTCTATGTGATTCTTTTACTTTCCAGTACACAAATCAAGCAGAATTTAATATAACGGAAAAAAGCTTTTCACGACTAATACCTTTAAAGTATACCACTTTATAAACAGAATTTGTCCAAATCCAACAAAAAACTATTAAGGTCACCAAATATCAGAATTATGGACTCCGGTATCTGTAATTGACTTTTGAAAGAAAATATCCATCAATAAGTGAGCTATATAACAAAAAGTCAGAGGTAATCTTTTATAGTAGTATCCTAATGTGTCAAAATTTAGTTTAATCGGGTCAATGTTTCCCTGAGCGCTCATATGCCTACTATAAAGATTTCGAATTTCCGGGTGACTTTATACCGCACATATCAGCCAGTGTGAGCCTTATCATTATGGAAATGAGGGACCTTGTGTTACTCATAGCAATGTATATTTGGGCCTAAAATAGATAAAATAGGGCGAAAACTTGGCTTAGCCCTCATATAACCAATATCTGGACTTTCGAACATCCGGAACTTGACTTTATCAAGTTTTGTTTATCGGATTGAATGTAAATTATTATTTAATCAAGCCTACCAGAAACTTGCGATTTCGACTGTAGAAAGCGGTTTTATTAAAATGACTAAATAAAAGAGTAGCTATTGTCTAACGTTGTGAAGGAATTCTCCGTAAAGTTTCTTAGTAAAATTAATCTATCTGTAACGCATAAGTGAATTTTACTTAAGACATATACAATTTTAATTAAAACTAAATTAATTAAAAATTATTGAGAAATTGTGCAATACAGTGCTATACTTTAGAAAAAAACTTAGGGAAAAAGTTAAATTTCATTCAAATGTTTGAGTTCTCTCTTGGGTAGGAAAATAAACAATTGAAAAATACAACGCATACTCTATTCAACATATTAGTATATTATGCAAAGCCAGTTGCGTCTTTAGATGAACCTATAATAGCTTTTCTGGGTTCAGTTAAGTACTTCATCCAATTTATCAAAGTCGGCTTTCTCACTCTTCATTGGCACTGTGAAGGCAGTCTAATTCTTTAATAATTTTGTATTTTAAGAAAACTCAGCATAAAGCTAGTACTTTCAAAAATACCTATATTTATCTTATACTACAAGCGTTTGGTAGGGCGTATGAGCAACGTAGGTTAGTGCAAATACAAATTGAAAAGTGCCGTGGCGTATGAGTAATATATTCATATATCGTCATTTAAAATGCAAAACAACGTATCATCAAAAAATTGAAATTGAGCTTCTTATTGATTATGATGCACTACACTATATTATATACACATATCTACAAACTTTCAATTTCTGCCATCATATAGATATCACCAACTTGCAATCAAATCTCAATTTCTATTTCAATAAGACAACTTTCTATTTCCTACCGCCTTTTTCTTCGCCTGAAAGCTTATGAAAAATGTTGTTACGCTATTTTGCCTTTTAGGTGACGATATGTGGTTGTAAAAAAAATCCATACATGAATTATACAGTTCGAAGATTTTTAGTCTTTCACTCAAAATTATCTATTATAAAGATATAATTGTCCTTTAGATTGGATAAGACATTTTTTTTCTTATTTTTCATACTGTTTTTGGATATCAAAAGCGAAAAGTTAGCCAATATTTCTACGTCAAACTCAATTTATTTATAAATCTTTATACTAAAGTCATTTATATATATCAATTTATTGTTTTAACCCGCTTGTCGTTGTTCAACTTAAGCAGTTTTTCCACTTTAATGAGCAGAACCTTTAATTTCAAGCTGCGATTAAGAAATTTTCCCCCTTTTATCCGCTCAAATCAAAGCACATAATTAGACAACTCAAACTTAATAATTTCACAAGGTGAAAAAATTATTCTAACGGCATTAAAGCCCAAAAATTTATAATTGAAAATTACAAGGACAACTTTTGGATATTTAACTAATAAATCAATTCAACAATGAATAGTTACATAAGTAATATTTTAGCACACAACTTCTTTACCTTCTTTCACAAAATTTCTAATTGATTTTAAATTTGATTGCTTGCCTTATACAGCATATTTCCATCTGCCGGCAACAAATTTAACAGACCACTAGAATTATTATTTTTGCTTCAAAAGTTGCATCTCTCTATACGGCAACTGTGCACTGAGCTTTTATCTACTTCGAAAGTTTAGAAAACGCATCTGCAGCTGCATCATTATGGCATTAAATATAGTTGCAGCATCCCAAAAGCTGCTGTTGCATTACAGAAAGCTCAGTAAAGTTTGCCAACTAAAATGCAGTTCACTGTTGCCATTATTACAAAAGTTCGAAGATGTACGAAAACAGTTGGGCAGCATACGAATATAGTGTTGTGTGTTACTTTAGAAAAGCTGCACTTAAGAAAAAGCTTTGATGGCAAAAATTTGAAATTTTTAACGAACTAATAAGTTTTGAAGTGAATTAGTGAATATACATATCAAAAACTATTCTCACAGATGCCAAGGCGTTGTTATATATTATGATTGGATGATTGCCAACTTCAAATTTAAAATATGATTTTCGTCAGCTCCGACAGGTATATTCAAGCGTAAGCATTGCCATTTTTACACTGACATCAAATTGGCAGGAAAGACAATTAAAAAACATAGTAAACGAAAAATATTAGAAAAAAAATACAAAACAACAGAAATAAGAAGAGAAAATAATTTGTGCGCGACCTGACCTCGAAAGGAGGAAAACGTAGAACGGTTGAATTTTTAAGGGTCTGGTTTATGACGATTTCCGGCAAAACTACGAGTGCTATGAAAAAAAGTTATATGGCAAAGTCTAAAGTAATAAAAATTTCTACAACTTTTGTCTTGATACTTTTTCTGCGAACATTAAAATGTACATATGTATTTACTATATACAAGTTTTGAAGATTTTATTTTTATTTTATTTGTATAAAAAAACAAAAACAATCTTATGCTTCAAACTGTATTTTTTAATAAAAATGTTAAAGTTTTTTCTCATTTTCACTTAATGTCGAAGAAAAACTTTAATTTTGAATCAAATGTACTCATGCTAAAATATCAGTTTTTAAAACATATGTAATGATCACCATTGCGAGGTGGGCGATTTAGCCAATTCCGTTTAGGGGGTATGTGGGTAAGTAAAGCATATGTCCTTTTCTACTAAAGAAGCTGCTCATTTATTGGAACCGTCGATATCGAAATTATAACTAACGGAAGAGCCATCTAACGTTTAAATTTGGAATTATCAAATATTCGACATTGGAAAAACGTCAAATACCTTTTCGGAAAGTGACAAATATTCAGTAAAAAGTCTAAATTTACGATGTGGGTCACTATCTACTATCTACAGTGCGCAGATTGGGCAGAAAGATCATTTGACCGAGGATGGTCAATTTTACCGAAAAATCTCTTTTTTCGGACTTGAAGGTTACGTTAAAAAGCAGAACTGTCGTATTTGGGGCACAGAAACCCAATCAATTCAGCGTATTTAATGGCAATTTTCGATGACAGGCCTTCCGGAGCGTGGCGCATCTTCGACCACTCTACACCAGAACGAAAACGTTGAAGCCATCGTTGTGCGGTGGAATGGAAACTGTATCGGTCCATAAACTGCACAAATTTTATTGGCGGCTTGAGATGCATGTTTGCCTTTATCGTAGTAGTACTGTAAAATATGCCGTATTTTATCTTTATTTTGCTCCATGTTTGCGACGCTATACCTCACGAACGACTTAAAAGAAACGACAATCAATCAAACGTGTTAGCGCGTGAAATGAGCTTTCCAAAAAGGTATAGCATGACCCGATGCGAGGAATAAAACTAGAACTACGCGCTTTCAGCACCAACTAGCGAAAATACCGCAAGACTTTTTTGACAACCCAATATATAACCCCTTAAAGAAGTCTAACTGGATAATGAATTCTTTTAGTAATTTTGTATGTAGTACCAGTTTCCATAAATTCAAATATGTATCTTATGCCACAAGCGTTTGACAGGGCGTATGAGAAACGTAGGTTAGTGCAAAATACTACAAGAAAATTGGAGTGGCGTATGAGTAACAGTACATGTAGTATATCTGTAGGTGTGAAAAAAATCCAGACATGAATTACACAGTTCGAAGGTTTTCAGGCTGCTCATTTATTAGAAACGTCGATATCGCACCATACAGGCATATAGGATCCATACAAAGCTTTTTCAGTTGACCAGATATTTTAAAGAAATTTGGCAGAAATTATTGTCAACTCCGAAGAATGGTGCAAGCTCCAAGAGATCGGATCACTATAGCAAATAGCTGACTTAAAACTGACCGATCAAAACTGCGAGTTCTAAGCGAGTTTTTCTAGAATTTTTTTTTTTGTTTTTTCCATAAAACTGCCTTTAATGGTTCAAACTAAGGTATAAAATAATTGTGTAAAATGTTAAGGTATATGGAAAAATATATACAAATAGAAATACGAGTTTGGCGAAATATGTATGTTTGGCCGCCATAATCAAAGAAAAAATTAAACCGTTTTAAAGCGATTTATGTACAATTTAAACAGCTAAAATAGAAATTGCAAATTAGGCACCGAGCGAGAAAGACATAAGCAGAGTTTCGATGTTTTGTGGACTTATAGGCTACCCTTCATACAATTGCGGTGTTCATTTAATTTACAGATGCCTCCCATTTAGATATACCCAACTTCGTAAGTTTTTTAACATAATTATATTTCCTTAATAATGTTGAAAAAAAATAGTTCTTAACTAATTAGCATTTCTGCTAACCGTATGAACTGCGGCTTCGCACATGTTCAACATAGCGTACACCACTGCGTATGAGCAACATACAATTTTGGATAACTACAATGTGAATGCCCGCAGGAATTGCCCAACTAATCAGCGAATTGAGCAAACATTTATTTGACAAAAAAAAACATATCTCTTATTGACTCTTGTATAAGCATATGAAAATTCAAATCTACTATATGCCGTAATGAATGGGATGTAAACAGATATATGTATGTATATTTATATATTCTATAAGCTATATTTACAGCTATGTCTCAGTGACTTACTGTACAGTGTAATAAGCAAACTCATAATCAAGGTATAACTTGCAGCTTACGGCATTAAACCCTTTTTGTTCTTACTCGCCCGCCCATTCATTATGACATTTGTCGCTGCTCCAACCAGCCAGTGTTGCCTCCACGTCAGCATGTGTTAGCAAATTGTTGTAAATCACAATAAAATACACATGCGAGAATATATACATATATGTATATAAATGTGTCATCCTTTAGTTGTTATTCCGGCATACAGACGACATGTAAGCCGATTCCCACGTGGCGGAATGCGCCAAAAACAACCGACATGTGTATGTGCACAAATCTGTAATGCAGCAATGCTGGTTGTCACTGCCGTACCCCCTTCCACCTCTTGTTGCTTCCACTTTCTTATTGCTAATAGTAATAAAAGTTATAAAAGGCTTTTTAACAGCCAGCAATATGTGCCGCATAACATGCAACGGAAATTGAATGTAAAGTGTGAGGAAATTCACCACAGTTGCTGAGCAGACTCTACAAAAATTCTGCTATGCTTTGTTGCGGTGAATTTCACATGCTTTTGCTTGTTATTTCAACACTCTACACAGTGACATTTGTGTCAAGTCTTTACTGGCGGCTGTGGCGCTCCATATAACATATGCTCTCTCCATTTTCGCTCCCCATTTTTGCTCTTTCTGCCTTTCCACTTTCACTTTTAATTTCGCCCGTATTTTGTTTTTTGTTGTAACATGACTTTTATTCGCACTCTCTCTCCGCCATTTCGCATGCTCTCTATTAATCTCTGTTGTTTTATCGTGCGCGCGCGCAATTTGTGCGACAACAACAACAATAAGCTGCAAAAACACGTGCACGCCGTTGCACCCAACACTACTAACCTGACTGAGGTCTGTGGAGCCAACTTGGCCGCCTTTCGTGCGACCGCCTGACTTGCGTTGCGCGTGTATTGGTGGCCGTGTGACCGACTGCCGCCGCTACGCCAACTTGTGTACGTGTGTGTGTATGTGTTGGCGCGTGCCAACATGCGGTTTGCTGTGTTGTGTTTTGTTGTTCGCCGTTTGCTGTTTTCCAATTTCGCTTTCGCGCCGTCCTTTCTCGCCTGTCTCTGTTTGTGTTGCCCTTCCGCGGCTGCTCTGCTTTCTGTCTCTGCAGAGACTGTTTGGCGGACTGGCCCGAGCCAACTGTGCCTGCCTTGTTCGCTGGCTCATTGCGGTGTTACGTGTTTTGTGTGTCAGACGTAGTGGCGGCGTCGTGCAGCAGCAACAAAAACAGTGTTTTCCTTTGTGATTTAATTAAATATTTAATTGTTATTAACTATAAGTAAAGCGCACTCTGTGATCTGAGCGTTAAACTAGCTAATCAAAGTGTGAATTGTGACTATAATATTTATAGAAAATACAACAAAAGTGCTACAGTGCTGAGAGAAAATTCAAAAAAATAGCAAATAATATAAATATTTATTAGAAAAAATTAAAATAATTAGAAAAAATAAAAAAGCAAAAAAATAGAAAAAAATTTATAATAATTATAAAAAATTAAAATAATTACAAAAAATTATAATAATTATAAAAAATTTGAAAAAATTAAAATAATTAGAAAAAATGTAAAATAATTTAAAAAAATTAATTTAAACAAAAATTAAAATAATTAAAAAAATTAAAATAATTATAAAAAATTAGGAAAAAATTAAAATAATTAGAAAAAAATTAAAATAATTAGAAAAAAATTAAAATAATTAGAAAAAAATTAAAATAATTATAAGCAATACCTTCTAATGCCACGCTTTTCTACGAAACTCGCTTTAAACTTCAAAAATCAAATTAGTAAATTACAAAAACAACAACAACAATTTTTATCGACATAATTATAGCAACAAAAACGCCAGTCGGTGTCAAACAAGCGCCGTTCAACGCATGGGAAAATCGTTAAAATAAAAAAGAAGTAAAAAAATCATCCAACAAATGCAAATATATGGCATTTGAAGTGTCTACAGTGGCTCCATGTGCTTGCTCTGCCATTTCGCAGCGTGTTTGCTCTTCAGAAAAAAATAATTCCTCACCGAAAAGTTGTTGGTTCTATATTATATGCACTTATTTGTATGAGATTTCAGATTGTCCTGCGATTTTTATGATTTTTGTTTTATTTTTTACAGTTATTCTCTCACACGAAACACGCACGTTAAGTGTGACTCACTTGACTTGCGAGTGCTGCAGCGTTATACGGCAGTTATTTTGTTTTTGCGCTACGTGTATGAGTTTGCCAACGGAGCCAAGTGAGCAAGTAAAACAAAGCAACAAAATTAACGAGAAAAAAAACAAAAAAATCGAAAATCAATTCAAATCGTCATGGCAAACAAAATGCGTTGCATGATTTTAGGCGTCTGCCAGCGGCAGGCAAAATGTGTTTGCAGGCAAAACACTTATTTGTTGTTGTATATACCGCGCACTTAAAGACATACATAGTGTGTCAATATGTCACTGTGTCTTTGCAGCATTTCATTTTTATTTTAGACATTTTTTTTTTAATTTAATTTTTTTTTTTTAATTTCTCGCGTGTGTCTTTAGGCCATTGAGAGGTCACAGCCGCATGTAAAAACTCGCTAAAATTTTTATAGTGGCCAACAACAAACAAATTACACAAGCCTTGGCTTTCTCATAGCCAAATATACCATATATGACAACAACAAATACACACACACTCACATGTTTGGTGTTTTCAAGTGTGTTGGTGCCTTTGCGTGTCCTTTGTGTGTCACACGCTTTGTTGGTCGCCGCATTGCCGTGTTTTAAATCACACAAAAACAACAGCAACAACAACTGCCATTTTTCGATATCCTTTCCTCGCACGTTTTGTTTTGCAAATTTATGTGCCTAACACAAGGCAAGCGCCGACCTCTGTTAAACTGTATGTGGCAGGCAGCGTGGCGTAACCAGCCGTTGATACGCCACACATTGTTGAGATCGACAAGAACAACAACAAAAATGCATATTAACGAAGCTTTTATGGACAAATTTGCGTTTCAAGCGCCGTGGCATTATGCAAAAAGGTTACATTGTCATGCATAATCAATGGCGTTTATTGCTTTTTTTGCTGCTGTTTTTTTTATTTCCCGTGTATAAAATATTGTATTAAGTTGTACTTTTATTATTTAGCCGACGATTGCGTAATCGAAGTTGTTATTTTTCTAAATTCGCACCATATGAAATCAAAATATTAAATTTTCGGGGATTATTCGAGATTATCATCATAGAACTCCACTTACAAGAAGAAAAACGTTAACTTTAGCTACACGGAAGCAATAATTTCCTTTACACATGTAAATTTTATAACGTGAAAGGGTATAAAAAGATCTATATTTTGATTTTGACTGGTCAGTTGGTATGGAAGTTTTTGGTTATAGTGGTCCGATCTGAACAATATATTCGGAACTAATATCATTGCCTTAGATAATAATGCCAAATTTCGAGAAGACATCTTGTCAACTAAAAAAGTTTCGTAAGTTACGAAAATTCAGTTTGATTGCTCTGTTATGTAGCAGCTAAATGCTATAGTTGTCCGATATAAAATTTTTTTTTTTACAAAATTATAGCGTTGTCTTAGATAATAATCCATCTCAAACTTTGTGAAAGTACCTTAACAAGAGTTTTCCGTAAAATGACTTGATTCGACCACGGACGTTTTCAACTAAAATTGTCATAAGTGACCTATTTTCATCAACAGTGTATCCGTTTCAGAAATTGATCGAGTTATTGTGATATTCGCAGATCGATCTGATTTTTATATTCCGCCTTATTTAAGCGATACCAAATGGATTTTTGTGGAATGTCTAGTTTCTACGAAATCGAAACAGCGCTGACGATTTCTATTTTTATATCCAAACACGAAATATTAAGTTTTGCACGAAGCTTTTAATAAGCGCCCCTTGCTTGTTTAAGGAAACCACTAATATCGTAGAAGTATAGCATTTAGTTGCCATATGAGATGATCGATCAAAATCAAATTATTCTGAGAAGTCATCTGTATTTAAGAAGTAAAGGGTCATCTAACGTTTTAAATTTGAATTAACTATACTATATTTCGACATTGGAAAGGTCAAATACCATTCGGAAGGTGACAGATATTCAGTAAAAAGTCTAAAATTTACAAAATGGGTCGCTATTCACTAGAAGAAACTGGGAAATATTGACAGATTGCGCAGAAGATCGTTTGGCCGGGGATGGTCAATTTGACCGAAAAATCATCTTTTCGGACGAGGCTCATTTCCACCTCGATGGTTACGTTAAGAAGCAGAATTGTCACATTTGGGGCACAGAAAACCCGCACGTAATCTTCGAGAAGCCAATTCACCCAGCACGAATCACTGTACGGTGCGGATTTTGGTCTGGTGGAATCATCGGCCCATCCGCCGTAACCATCAATGGTGAGCGATATCGCGCAATGTTAACCGAATTTTTCTTCAAGCAAATTGAAGAGAAAGACTTGGACAACATTTAGTTCCAGCAGGACGGCGTTACAGCAAACGCTACACTCAATCTTTTACGCCCTATATTTAAATTTAAAATTTTATATGGCCCAACCTATATATTATATCTTCCGTGCAACCGAAATTAATTTTTTTTTTAATTGTTTTACTGATATTTTTGATAATTGCACCAGAATCAATAAACAATATTCACACCTCTATCGATGAAAAAATATGGCATATTTTGCCTTTGCAAGGGTATATTTTACAATCATGAAAATATCTGCGTTGTTTTTCTATTTAAGATATAACAAAAATTTAAAATACAACAGATAGGCAACTAATTTCATTTTTGACATCCTTATTCTACGTTGAAACAGGTCAATTAAACGAAGCAATTAAGATACAAAATAACTCGAAAAAGCTAATGTGAGCAGCTTCCATCATTAATAAAATAACTGAGACAATAATTACTGAAGATTTGGCAATTCCAAAAAGCTGGAGTGAATTTGACTTTCTTGCCTTTTAGTTCCCCAAGAAGCTACTTATTTGTCAGGCCACTATAGTACATAGCGATATAATAGAAACCACTCACATTGAAACAAATTGAGTGTTGGTGATAAAATGGTTATATATGAGTTATATATTGGTTATGTCTAACAGCGGAAGCTAAAAATTGTATGCTACATATGTAAAATCGTAAGCAATAAGAAAGCCCAATTTCGATTTTTTGATGATGTGCTGTTTTGCATTTTAGATGACGATATACTTGAGAATATTCTCGGAATTTTATTAAGATTATTTTTACTTGTTGTAATTGTCTACCAAAAAGTCGAAACGGTGTTATCAGAGTCGATAACGGAAATTTCTGAATTTTCTGCTGAAACTTGAAATTTTTTCCTTTTAGATATATTTGACAGGCAATGTTCGAAGAAACAATATTTTTTAACATTTTGACAGAAATCAAAACTTTGACCAGCCTTTCATTATCTGCATTCATTTATATTAATAATATGTGTTTTTGGGATTCTTGATTGGATAGAATTTTAAGAAAAACAATCTTGCTCGCCTCCAGGTTAAATGAGCATTTATTTTTGAAGTGTTTCACAAACTATCACCAAGTGAGATTTAATGCAGAGTTTGAGGGATCTGCGAATAGCTACATACATACTTATATAATCAAGTTTCAGTTTTTAATTTAAAACTTCTTCAGTATTTACTTAAATACTCAAATGTATATTCTAAATAATATTTTACCAAACAAATTCTCTACTATTCAATATTTTATTTATTTTAATAAAAATTCTTTGATTTTACAAGATTTATTTTCAATGCCGTTGCCTTAAGCGATTTATCAGTTACAATTGCTTTCTGCTTTCTTAAGATCTGCATTGAACAGTGCAAAATATACACAACTATTACGAGTATATGACTGTACTATATATACGTACTTTTATATAATATCTATACTTGTTTTATATGTATTGTTTATTGCTGTTGACTGCCCTCGTTGCCCTTTAAGCCATGTGATAAATGCCTTGCACTGAGCACAGGCGACATTGATCTATCGCTTAGATATGCAGATGGGGCAAAATATATTGTCAATCTTGAGAAAATAAATAAGCAGCTAAGTAATGTACAGTTAGCTCAGTATTTATACATATATGAATTTGTGCAGCGACATAATGTTGCATTGAACGTTTGCTCTCATAGATACATTAATATGTGCTTGGCGCTTGTGTTTGTTTTAAACTATTGGCATACACAAGTATTATGGAAACTTAAGTTGAGCATCAGTAAGAACTCTTTTGTTTTACAAAAATTTGATATAATCATTTCTAAATTTTTGGATTATACTTAAAGGAGATAAGTTAAGTGCGAGGCTAATTTTTTGAAATTACAATTGATCGATATTTGGCTTTCATATTTTAGAAGAAATCATACTTTCGGCATATCATTAATTGTCTTTCCTTTACACTCAACTCTATTCAGAGGTTAGTTTTTGTGGTTGTTTCTCGATATCAGTTTTATCATTTGTGATGTCAAAATTTATGAAAGTGAAACTAAAACTAAGTCTAGTGCAATGAGCTTTCTCACGGGTGGATATTCTCAGGAGATGTCAGACCACTGAGATGCCTCTCAAGCAGAAATTGCAGGTAGGTAGAGGTACTTCTACGAAGTGCGGCTTCTTTTAGTGAGTTATGCATCCACTCCAATAGCTTGAGATAGAGATACAAGTATGTATATATACTCGTAGATACTATACAGGTGGCAGGTACTACACAGTGAGCTTAAAGCTAGTCAAAAAGTGCATTACCTCACTAGCAGTAGTAACAAGATACTTCCATATTAAACTTTTCATCGAGTCTGGCCACGTTGGAAATTGTTAAGCTGATAGCTTAGAAGAAAAGACGCTTATCAAAATTCCTTCAGGATGGAAGCCGACAGGGGTTTCCTTGTCTTCGTGTTTACGGATCTATGGGCTTCGCGAGAGCTTAAAAAGCGTTGGTCAGCAAGCTTTCTGATCCAGACTGAAACCTAAAAAAGTCCATTTAACTGCTATCTCTTAGAAAGGCTCTAAAGATTTTAGAGAACGCAACCTGTAAAAATTGCAATGAGGAAAATGGAGTGGAAATGAAGTGGAAACGTCCAAATACTATCACCTCCACTGTCCAGCTTTCGGCAGATTAAGGTTAAAGCAACTCAGTTATCATACTTTCTACGAATCTAACGAAATGGCTGATATGTATTGATATTAGCCGCCTCAATAAACATTTTGGTAGACTCTAGGTGTTTTGTCGATATACGACAGTCTTTTTGACTGTCTTTCCAACGAAAAGGACTCACTAGCAGTCCAAGTCGCATTATTCGTGCCCTCACGAGAAGTCAGTTTATTTCCCTGCCAACCTATCCAAATGTCTAGCGCACATCATAAAACAACTAATGCCACTAATTTCAATACGAGATACATGCTTTGGATGGCCAAAAAAAGGAATTCCAAAGGGTTTTAAAATGGGATCGTAAAAGCGGGCCAGCCAAGGAGGTGAAGCTGAGAAGAGTATTCTCACCACCTTGCAGAAAACTTCAAAAACAATGATTAGGTAAAAATTTTAAACGAGAATTTTTGGAATATGTCTACGACGAGTTATTAGGACCTCTACAAGTTGTTAGGACTTCTACAAGTTATTAGGACATCTACAGCTCGTCGTAACATGCTGAGGATAAGACGTTGCTTAATGTGATTCACTGGCGCAATGGGTAGTCCACGTGAGACGCTCTGAGCGGGAAGAGTTTTCAGTTTCTCAGTTTTCAGCGCTTGTGCCAGAAACAGTCACCCAACGTCTTAATAAATAAGTAATATCCTCACAACTTATAGACTTTCAATCGACACTTCAAACCCTTGTGTTATTACATGACAATTAAGTGGTTGAACTCAATTACATAATGAATGAAGGGGGTCAGGAGGTCAAGACAAGATATAAAGCTGTCCATTATTTACTTGCCATTCGATCAAAGAAAACTACTGAACATAAAAGTAAATCGCATATACGCAAACAAAGGCAAAAGCGCTGCGCTCATAAACAAGCAAAAGGCAAAGCAGAAATATGCGATAAAAGAAAAATGGATAGAATAAACAAACTTTATATGGCAGTGCTAACATGTAGTAAGATGCATGGAAAAGTAACTGAAAGCAGGCTTGAGAAGCAGCGCTGTGAACCGGGCAGGCTGGTGTCTAACCGCAGTCACGTGCCAAGCAATGAATTTGTATGTATGGTAATATAAATATAGCACACAAGAAAGTGTGCGCGTGTGAGTGCGGTGAAGCAAAGCTGTTTGCATTTGTTGTTGTAACGGTAATGGCAACCTTAGCGGTAATGACAACGGATGTGGCTGCAATGCGCCATATGCAGGCTACTTAAATACACCATGACTTGTATTTATATTTGTATATGTGAATGTATGCATGTGTAAGTGTATGGGTGTGTGTGTTTAGCCCATATTTACATTGGTAAGACTGTGTGTGTATGTGTTACCAATGCGTGCAAAAGTTTGCTTTTTCTATATCAAGTACCACATTATAGGCGCACTCGCATCTGTGCCTCCGCGTACGCTGCTGGCGCTGCTGGTAAGTAGAGCAATGAAGACGAACAATGCACATGACAAATGGCAAACTTTTATGTCCGCAATCTCGCGACATTTCAAGCAATTTGTGCAGAGCACTGCAAGCGCACGACTTGGCAAGGCAAAGGACATGCGAATAATGAGAGCATCATCGAAACAATAGTTTGCTTGCTGGCCACACCTGCTAACAATTAAGGCGCCTAAAATGCGAGTAGCGCCGCTGTTTTTTGTGGCATTGTTTGTTGTGCTTTTGACATAGTAGAACGCTTTCGTGTCGCTCATTACTTGGGCTATTGTGCGCTGCTGAGTGCGCCACAGTGCGCTTTATTCTTAATTAAATTTTGACTTTCGATGTCAGGCAGCCGCTGGTGCAGGCGAGCACAGGCGGTCAGCGGGAGATCAAAAACACGATAGGCACAAGTATAATTACTATAGTATATATTTGTTTTGTTGACATTTTTTTTAGTGTACTTGACCATGTCACGCAATAATTATTTTAAGCGCTTGCCATATTTCATATTTTCAAAGTACACTAAATGAAAAATAAAACACTGGAACTAAAATAAAATTAAATAAGGTAAAATAAAAGTATTAAAGAAGAAGAAGAAGCAAATAAAAACAAGAAAAAATGTTCGGAAAATATATCTCTTCTTCTCGTTTTCCATACAAGCGCTTGATTCCGATCAATAAGTTTGGATGGCAGCTACATGGTATAGTGCTCCGATATTGGCGATTCCCACAAATAAGCAGCTTCTTGAAGAGAAAAGAACGTGTGCAGGATTTCAGACCAAATTCTCAGAAAACTGAGAGATTAATTCACATATATATCGACTCAGCTCGTCAAGCTGATCCTTTATATATCAATTCTATACGGTCTCCGACGTTTTCCTTTGGGAGTTGCAAACTTTGTGGCAAACTTAATATACCCTGTTCAAGTTATAATAATGTGATATATTCAGGGTATAACAATGTCAGTGTATGGACAATAAAGCTCAAAAAATACACTATGAAAGCCTTATACAGAGATCAAAAAGCAAATAATATAATTGATTACATACTCTATATAGTGATTCCAGAAGTGTTACCAGAAAGCAACAGAGTTTTACCAACGTTTATTCAATATTACTTGTATATGCTACTAGTTTTCAAAGTTTTGTACACTACTATATATGTATATATTTCTCTTATTGAAGTAGAACTGTTAAATATGATATAATAATTGTAAAGGAAAATTATAATAGGCACGCCACACTTTTTATTGGCAGACATAGCTGGAAGTTTTTATGGGGGCTAAGGTTTTTAAAGGCTTTTTTGTGAATTTATCTCTGAAATATGGATTGAGTAATTTTATTCGGACCTTTCGTGCATTATAAAGCATACTTTTCATAAACAAGTGTTATGTTTTCATGCAGAAATATTGAAGCATAAGCCGGTAACAGAGCTTTTCCCAAAACGTCTGGAGAAAAAAACACTTTGCGGTGTTCACCATAACTTGGCTGGAAATTATCCGAAAATAAAAACCAAAAGCCTCCCCCCATCGTTCTTTGATAATTTTTTTACCATTAAAAATATTTGGCGGCCATTTGAAGTGAAAATTTCTATTTTCACTAAAACCTTCCGCCATTTTATGGTTTCTATCCATATGTAAAAAAAAGTACAAAAATATAAAAAAAAATAAATATGGGGGAGGATTGTATATGTCCAAAATGGGTCCGCATTAAAAATCTCAAATCAACATTTAAAATTAAATTTTTTCGAAATGTTAAGGCTAACTTTACAAGTACCAGTAAATTGGTACAAGGATGTCACCCTGAAAATATAGACGAGAAATACTCGTAAGTGCGCTTTGAAAGAACACAACCATGTAAGCTAGTGTTGCTAATAAAACAGTGTTGCCGCCTTATTAAGTATTCGTTAAAAATCTCACATATAAAATTAAATTATTTCGAAATATTTAAACTAAATTTACTAGAAAGTTAATACAAGGATGCCACCTTTATTTATTGTTCACTAAAAAGATAATACAATGAAAATAGAAAAGAAATACATAATTGAAAAACATAGCTACCAAGAACAGTGTTGCCACTTGATTTGAAACAAAAATTAAAAAGTTTTGCCATATTTACATTATAATATTATATTATAAACATAAAATATTTCATTTCAATATGACTTTAGTTAATAAAATATCACTTAGATCTGATGTTGCCACCTTTTTATTATTTGGGCTTTAGTTAACAAAAGATCAGTTGGATCTGCTGTTTGAAGCATAACGTAAATTTCGGCATACGGTTACATAGTTGTTACTATATTCATGCTAGTCGCCTTACCTAATAGCATTTATTTGGAATGCTTGAAAAGTTGGATTTTGTCTAAGAAGAGGCTTAAAAACTCAATTTTACATATTTTTCTTATTATACTATATTTATTATGAATTCACAAACTGGTTTCTCTGACAGCTAAATCTAAACAAAACAAAAATATACACTTCTCCATTTAATTAAATTTGTGAAAGTCCAAAGTGTACTTTTTAAAATATTAATTAGCATGATTCTTTTAATCATTTGAGGAATTACGTTTGACAACAAAAAAATATCAGCGTTGTGTAAATTGGTTTTTTGAGATTCCCTAATTTTTTAAAGGAAAAACGCGGCAGCTTCAAATTTAAAAGGGAATATTTATTATGATTCGGAAGAAGATTCTTTGGCATTTATTTTTGGAAGATTATAGATTTTAGATGGTCCATCCATTGAGTCCCATTTTCGATAACTACTTCGAGCATTTTGACAGGTAACTGACGAATGATACGCGTGTTGCTTTGCTCCAAGGCCTGAATAAAAGCGGGATTGTCCACATAGACTTAAGACTTTATATATGAATCCTCACAGGAAAAGTCTAACGGTGTGATATCACACGACCTTGGTAGCCAATCGACCGGGCTAGGACATGAAATTAATTGCTCATCTGTGTTCTCTCCATAAATCCGTTGATTGTTGAAATCTGGAACTTTTCAAGAGCCTATAGAGCGAAGTACTGTCGCTTGGAAAGGTCGCGCAAGTATTGAAAAAAAAACCTTTACTTAGATCAGCCTTTATTTTAAGCTACTTAATGAATCGTGATTTGGTTTTAAGAATACTATTAAACTAAAAGCGACAGTGAAATGTATGATGAATTCAAATGGTATTGGGCCAGTCCCAAGAATATTGAAATTTATTATGCAAAACCTTTAATAATCAATTTTGCCATTTGAGAAATATATTGTACAGAGTTTCTCACTCCACATCCCTCACTGTAAAATCAAATTACAGCAACATTCGAGTTTGAGTACAAATAACGTATTTTTATTGTAAACAATATAAAACTTTTATAACCGTTAAATGTAGCTCGTTAAAAGGTTGTAAAAGATATTTATTGCCGATATTGCAGTAAAATATTTTATTGAATTGATGAAATCTCGCTGCCACTTCAGGCTTCGCAAACAGAACATTTTACTACAACCAAATAAAGCACAGAGCGACGGGTGAGGTGATGGTCAACAGCAATGGGCGCCAAAAGAACGGCACAAAAGCAGTAAGAAGCGCAAAATTTACAGAAAAAAATCGATAAACATGCATGCCACAGTGCCCTTTACACACACACAAACACACACAGACACGAAAATACAGTAAGCAACAAAGCTGTATGAATTTTTAACTGTAAGCGCTTACATAAGTATGTGGTTGTATGTATAAAAGTATTTGTTTGAATGTATGTGAGTGTGTGTCTTTGTGTAGTATGTGCTTTTGGTATATAAGTATGTGTTTGTATGTATACATGTATGTAATTAAGTATACACGTATATTTAGCAACACGAAAGGCCACAATTCTGCCAGCAACTGCCACTTCCACAAACACAGCACAACTACACACAACAACAACAAGAATTTTGTGCTTTAACGATTTTATTTGGCCTTTTCACATGTTCAGGGCTGCAATCGACACCGTCAGCTTTGGCACGTCACAATTCGTCATATTTGAAGGAAGCAAATAAATAATTAAAGCTTGACTATGTATGAACGAAAGCAAATATTTATTAAAAACTTCACAATTGCCGCGTTAAGACATTGATTAGCCACTTTGGCGAGCGCGTAGAAGGGTTATGGGCGTTAACGCCGCACGCCGACAGCTGTGAAAAATTGCCGTAATTTCGCACACGCCGCACAGCAGGTGCAAAAGCAACTGAGCAGCCGAAGATCGATTGCTTGAATCATGCACGACATATATGAGGCTTATAAATCTTCTTTGCTTTTGTGGCGCTGCAATTACTTGCAGCTGTTGGCCTGCTTTTCGCAGCGTAAGTGAATAATTAATTTAGCGCATTGTCTAGCTTTAAGTGTTTTATATATATTTGAGCACATAAATATATATAAATAAATTTATTTATTTTTTGCAAGATATGTCTTTTCTGCACAATAAATCTTTCTTTAGAAAGACAAAATGAGCAGCGAAGGAATATTTACAGCCACTTTTTGCGTAACTCACATAGTTCATTGTCTTCGATTTTAGGCGACATCATAAATTTACTGCAGTGATTAAGTTCATTGCATTCGCGTGCCAGCGTTCATTAACTAAATGTGCGTTGGAAAATGTTAAGTGGTACGGGAAATATTACCTCATCAAGTAATAAAAGCTACTGTGACTGCTGAAGGGAATGTCATTACGTATACGCAACATTAATTATGGCACGCAGAGCGACCATAAAATAAAAAAATACTAACTACCGCTGCACTGAAGCTTTAATACCCTTCACAATTGCATTTTGTATAGCAAAAATGGTAAAAAAAGATCTTCATCTTGAGTTTAATCGGTCAGTTTGTATCTCAGTTAGACGATTCACTTGCCCGTTCTGAGCAATTTCTATATGCTATAGTTGTCCGATCTGAACAATTTCTTCGGAGATTGTAGCAATATCTTAAATAATAATTGCTGAAGCTTTAATACCCTTCACAGGCGCATTTTCCCATAGCAAAAATAGTATAAAAAGATCTTCATCTTGAGCTTAATCGGTCAGTTTGTATGGCAGCTAGATGATATAGTTGTCCGATCTGAACAATTTCTTCGGAGATTGTAGCGATATCTTAAATAATAACCTACGCCAATTTTAAGGCTGATAGCTTCTCAAATTAAAAAGTTTTCCATACAAGCAAGTAATCATTCAATTTGTAGGCAGTTCTATGATAAGCAAAGGACGTGTGCAAAATTTATTATGTTAAGCTTAAAAATGTCTGACAAAAAATTCTAAAAATTTTATAACCTTTCCCATTTCAAATTTGAGGATACTGATTGAGTTTTCCAAAGAAGCTCCGCTTAAGGACATCATAAATTGCATCTGTTTTTTTATTATTATTTTACATTGTACCTAGTATATAAAAGTAACTAGCAATAATTCTAGTCTAATTAATTAAGAGAGATACTTAAAAGCTAAATGTTAAGAAATACATTTGCTGCTACTGTTGTCTTACTAGGAAGGCTTCTTGCGTTTCAACCGGCTTTCTCGCTTTAGCAACAGCTTTAATCGCAAAAAAAAAAAACAGAATATCTGCTAAAAACCCTTCCATAGCCCTTTCTATTACTTAGAAACAAAATTTTCCTTTACTTAATTTTTCATGCTCTCACTATCCACTTTCACATTTCCACTAAGCAAACTAAAAGGCTGCATGTAAACTTTAAAATATTAATTATAAGCAAAATAAAGCAGCAATTCGTCAAAAGATGCATTTCTGTAAAATTGCTAAAATTTACATTCTTCACTAAATAAGAAATGCAGCTGTGTTTGCAACACTTCAATGTCTCTTAAGCACAAGTGGCGCTCCGCTGCGTATACGTAACATTTGTTGGCACAGCAATGAGCAGAAGCGAAATTCGCACAATGAAATATCACATCTGTATATATAATATATGTATATATTTGTGCACGTTTGAAATGCAAAACAAAGCGCTATATTATATGTATTTTTATATATGGTATACGCTTGATGTGAAACTACAGCAAGTCTCTCTGCCTCTCTCTCTCTCTTTCTCTTTCGCAACGACGTATTTCTGCGTCACTTCTTTCTGCATTGTTACTTTTCTTTTAATTGTTATAGTCTCGTTTTATGCTTATCTTTTGTCTTGCCATGCAGTCATTTGAATGTGCTTTAGTTCCTTCCACTGCCATAGTATTTATTTTTGCTCATATGCGTTAGCGGAAGGACATATTTCTATTTTAAGTAGGCAAGCAAGGAGCAGTTGGTATATAGTATATAGTATAGTATAGGGTTTCGTAAAGTGCGGAAGTGGGGTTTTAAGCGCAACGGCGTTAGTTAGCTGCTGCTTGTTGTCTTTTACAGTAGGTATAGCCAGGACTAAAATGTTCAGTGCTTATACTAGCAGTGAGGCGTCTTTGGTGTTAGCACATATGAACAGAAATTATCATTTGAAAGAGTTTAGTTAAGATTTTAGTCGTAAAATTGTTATTGTAAACGCAATTTGATTTAAAAAAACTGCTTTTCGACGCTTTCTGTACATTTTGGGATATACTGATCTCTAATTCTGTATGATGTATGGAACATGACACTGAAATGTACGAAAGTAAGTAAGTAAGCGAATACAAATACCGGCAAAATGTAATTTTCGGTCAAAAACGAGATAGTGGCCGCATATGATGTTAATATTTATTTAAAGAGTTACTTGGGTTTCCTCAGGTAAAAACAAGACTTTTTTCAAAAATTTTTTCTCATGTAAAAAAATAAATATTTTATTAGAATTTTTTATTGTCACAAATATACACTATTCAACAAAACTTCAAACATTTTTGGAAAAAAATATTTTTAACTCGGCCACTGCGACACCCTTTCCGATGACCCCTCGGAAAAAAAATGCGTTGGCGGATCGTCTAAAGTAAAAATATGCGTGTTTTGGTTTAGAACTTGAACGAAGGAAAACAAAAAAATGGTTTGTGTCAATGCTAAAGTTGTTTTTTTAGATTTTCACTTAACACTTTTTTATACGTAAAAACCCTTAATGTCGTCGCTTATAGTTGGTAGTTATGGTTATGCAACCGGTATTAGACCTTTCGTCGCATCAAGCTTCAGCCAATTAGATCTACGGTCATGTCTCCTTGGTTGTAATTATACCCTGGACAGGTTAAGTTTAGCACGATGTTTGTAACAGCCAAACGGAAACATCAGAGACCCTAGTAAATGATCCGCGCAACAAACTAAGTGGATTTAGACATGTCCGTCTGTCCTCGTCTGTCTGTCCGTCTGTATATATATAAATTAGTCCCGCAGTTTTTGAGATATCTACATGACATTTTACTCTCATCCTTATCTCACTAAGAAGCTGCTCTTTTTTCGAAACGGATGATGTCGGACCATAATAGACATTGACCTTCCAATGAATTTTTTGTATTTGTGAAGGAGTTTGTAGCTTCGGTACAACAAGTTTACGTTTTTTCTTGAAAACATTCCTAACATTCGTTATTCATTCGCCTCCTCCATTTCCTATAACCTACACATAACTGTCGTGGAAACGGTAGCCTACTTTCGGTCTTATCCTCTTTCTACATCGGTCTCTTGATAGTCTTTGGTCGGGTACTTTCCTATGACTTACACCTAATTGTCTTGGAAACAGCTGCCTACTTTTGGTCTTCTCTTTCTTCTACAGCGGTCTTTCTCTGTGCGTTAGCACTTCTCTCTTTCTTTTTTAATGCTGCTGCGGTCCATTATCCCATTCGCTTTCACGCATGTTATGATTACGCCATGTGAGATATTCTACTTTCTGGAGTGAGCAGCTATTTTAAGTTCATTTGGTTCCGTTAGTTAGTTAGTTTAGTTTATTCATTGTTACTCGAACAAGAGAAGAATATGGACTACGTTCATTGTCAGAGAAAGAGTAGTGATAGCCACTGTCATGTTTATATTTGTGTTGATATTCTCTAAACCTGTCAAGTCTACTCAGGAATCGGGTCGAATAATAATCGGTTTCACCAACTTTCCTCCCTACGCACGCTTCCACATTTCTTAAGTGTCTAGCTACTTGTCGTCGTCTCATCCCAGCATTTCTGCAATTCATTAGCCTTCGTAGAACCAAAGTAAGATTTTTAAGTCTTACAAAACAAAATTTGATCTTTTGAGTTTCCGTATTCAAATATAATTTATTATATCGTCACCTAAAATGCAAAATAACGTGACTTTACTTTTCATAAGTTTGCAGGCGAAGGAAAAACGATACATGAGAAACCACTCATATTGAAACAAAATTTGAATTTTGGTTATAAAATGGTTATATATTGGTTATTAAGCAGTTATATATTGGTTATATCTGAGAGGGGAAGTTGAAAATATAATGCTACATATTTATAATATTATTTAGTGAATCGTAAACAATAAAAAAACTCAACTTAGATTTTTTTATAATATGTTGTTTTGCATTTTAGGTGACGATATATCCTTTAAGTGGGTTTTACGCTATAAAATAATCCCAGTATCAATTATTTGAAGTACTTTACATGGCATACTATTTTTGCTTAGTAAATTTGGTTAAGATTTTTATATTTTTAGAGATCTGGCAATACTGTTTTCCATAATATTTTAGCGGCGATCTTTATAATAACGATCTTAGTAGTCTAAAATGTGCAAGTACGGACGCTGCTGATAAAACGTTCCCACCATCCCATTAGTCTCTTTAATTCATGTAAAACAAAATAAATTAATATATGTACGTGTATATGTGTTCACATTAATTTAAGAGTATACTTATATACATACATACATATGTATATCTGTGAGCATGTATATATATATATTTATGCGTTTTTGCTGACACAGCACACATCCGCACAAAAGCAGTGGCACAGAAAGCGACGAAAGGCTCCATTTCCGGTTCGTTGGCGTCAGCTAGTGTTGATGGTCAGTCGCCTTTGATATTTTCGCTTTTTTACAATTTTTTACAGCTTTTTCCCAGCATTCAACGCTTCATATAACTGCTCCACATCCGAGCGTTCATTTCAGTGCAGTATTTAGCGGTTGTGTTGTGATTTTTTCGCTTATGCGCGATTTTAACACTTTTGTAAACATACACACACGCGCGCACACTTGCCTATGTCTGCAATTAAATATCATATATACATACACACACACACATACATACAATACATGTGTGCTTTGTATATTTCGGAAACTTCATGACCGTTTGCGTGCATGGATTTTAATTTTGTTGACCTCAATGTCACAGCTTGAGCCGCGCACAGAGTGCTGAGTGTCGCGTGCTGTCATAAGCCGCTTGCAGCCGCCACCAATACACTCACTCACACCACACACACCGCACTATCGACCGCAAATGCTGCTCAAAGCGCTTTCCAACGCCGCCAAGTGCTTTCAGCCTGCCCTTTCTCATGAGCCATAAACCCATACATTTCATTTCTCCATTGCCATTCCGCTGTGTTGCGATTTCTACTCATACGATTGCTGCGACTGCCTGTCAGCATTGTTGGATCTTAGCCGTATTCGCATTTCGCTTGGCAAGTACGCTGTTATGAGTTGAGTGAAGATTGTGTCATGCCGTTTTGTCAGCGGCTTTCCTCTCATTTCAATCTAAGTATGCTAGCTATTGTTAGACTTTGTGCGTTGACATGATGTTTAGAAAAGGAAAATAAATTTCAATTCGGATTCTGAGAAGTTTGTCATGAGGAATTAGTTAAGCGCAATAATAATTAATATTTTAATAAAAATTCTGTCTTAAAATGGTATTTTGAATGGTTAAAAAAAAAAATATTTTACAAAAAAAAAATATATCAAGATTTTTTTTTGAAATTTCCTTGTAAAAAAATTCGTTTGTTTTTATATTGAATAATATGATTTTTTTAATGACCTTTCATCTCATATAGCAATCTAGTAGTATTACTTTGTTCGAAAATTTGTTATCTCGAAAGCTTCTTTTCTGCCACTATAATATTTATTTAACACGGCTATAATCGCGTAAGCAGTGTCTACGCCATTAAAAAAGAAGAAGATAATAATTATTGTGGACCTGAACTAATTCAAAGCTTTTACATATTCTTGAAGTTCTACGAACAGAGTTTAGTGAATGATAACTGAAGATTAGTTAGGCTCTTCCTTCTAACATTTTTCCATTTTTTTTCATTTTATACAGCTATTTGCAGAGCCTCGCTTGCTTCAGAACGTAAGTCATATTACCTGCTCATTGCTTCCAATCAAAAATAGCAGTTTTTGAAGTTAGGCAAAGCTTTATTTATTTTACTACTACTGGTAAAGTTCTCCTTAGCGACACTTCAGCTTTTGTTCGAGCAGATATTTTTTTGAGAAACATTGGTAGATGGTGCTGTGTTCAAGCGTTTCAAAAGTTCAGAAATACGTTCTTTTCGCCCAGGTGGCGCTGTAGTCAAAGTGTTTCAAAAGTTAATAAAAATTGTTAAACATATCTTCGTGGAAAGGAAAATCCGTACTAATCGTGAAATGCGTATTTATAGACCGATTTTAAATGAAGTTTGACTAACGATCTGTAAGGGACTTGATACATTAGCTAATGCTAGTGTAGATATTTTTCTGCGAAACACTGCTTAATGACTCTGTGTTCAAGGCGTTTCAAATGTTTATAAATACCGACAAAAGTTTACCCCAGGTGGCGCTGTAGTCAAAGTGTTTCAAAAGTTAATAAATACCTTCAAAACGCATCTCTCTTGAAGGGAAAAATTCGAGCTACTGGTGAAAGTACTATTTATTTATGTTCTTATTGATTGAATCTGTTTTATTTTCAGATATATTACATTAATATACTATTTGTTATTTCGTGAAAAAGTGGTGAATAATTTTAGATTAAGCAGTTCGCACGAAGACAAACTACAATGGTGATTATTTCTATGTAAGTTTTCTATGTAATACCACTGTGGGCATATAAAGCTATAGCGAAGGTCTTAACTAGTGTCCTAGTCAGAGTATAGATTCAATTTTAATTTTTAAGCCTCATTTTCATAACAGAACATAACTAATTTACAAAACTTAAAGCAATATTAACGCTCCCAGATTTCATCAAATGAATTTGCCATTTTCATTCACAAAGTCTCCCATCGAAATTGCGCATCTAAGGCCACACTACAAACGCATATACGATATTTAAAACATGTTCAAATATTTCAAAAGTTTAATGCAGCTGCTACTTATGCTCAGTTTCAATTCATGTGCTGCAGCAGTTGTGGTTCACAACTAAATTATGTATATACGCAACTCGTAGAAATCTTCTTCATAACTCGTTTGCTTTGCTAGCAAAGGCAAGAGCCTTGCATTAAAGGCAAACTGAAACATTTGTATGTGTGTTTGTATTATTTCAACCAGCAAGTGGAAACTGTCAACTATTCCACTGCTGATATACATTTGAAATATGAAACGCCGAGATTGAGAAATAGATGACTGTGCGTTGGGCGCAGCAGCTGCCGCTTTTCAAGCGCACAGATACACACACCAATATGGTTGGAGCACTAAGCAGAAATGTGAGCTATGCGTGCTAGCTGCTGCTGCTCATTATTTAAGAAATGTATTCATTTGGAATTTATTCAACTGACGGCAGGGTTATCCTGACAGTGCATAAAGTAAATAAGAGCCGTTTTACGGCAAATAAATTGTGCTGCTCAAATGCCGGTTATTTATTTGCATGTAGATATGTATACACATAAGTATGTAAGCACTTATGTTAAGTGCGCATTTGCGTATGAAATAGCTGCCGTTTTACATATGAACAACAAGCAAAAATTTGTAGGAAATATTTCCCAAAAAAAAAAATATTATGATTTTTAAATAAATTTCTGAAAGCCGGAGTCTTCTTTGACATTTCAATTGGTTATAAGTTGGCATAAGATCTTCTTTACAAATACCAGATTCAAATTTTAGACAGATTAATTGACAAAAAGTCTAAAAATTATGAACCAACTTTTTTTTCCAATACCATATTAACATTTTAGAAAGATTTATTAACGAAAAATCTCAAAATTGTTAACCAAAATCACGTTAAAAACTGCAAGTGTTTATGTAAAAATAAAACCTAAAATTTCCAAAATAAAAAAAAAATATTTTTTTTAGTATTTTTATAGCTACCTATTTTGTACAAAACAGCAAAAAATAACTGAAAACCACCAAAACCCAAATCGCATGAAAATCGAATTCGGTTACGCATACGCCTCAGTGCACCGTTCGAATTAGTAGTTACACTGGTTTCACTGGTTAGCGTGGGCAATAGCAGCCATATATTTGAAAAAACGCGCGAAAGCGTTAGCGAATCGAGCGTTGCGATGCTGAGTGCTGCGATAACGCGCCACAAATAGAGGCGCCACTAACAAAAAGTGATCCAAAAGGCCAATGGCAATAACACGTTTTGTAGCTGTCAAAAGTTTAGGGCACAAGAGCAAAAAAATCAAAAAAGAAAAATTAAACTTTGTGAAAGGTAACTTTTGTTAGAAACATATTTTATCGATTTTTGAGGGAACTATGGCCGAATGATCTATAAATACGGAGAAGTCATTAGATGTGATGTTTCATTGATTTTCCATGCATTTTTTCATAGAGTTTGTGAAAAATTGCTTAAATCCCAGTGATGAATTATTTGGAGATCCCACTAAGAGTATTTTGATACTTAAAGAAAGCTGTGGGTCTTTACTCATTCAGATTACCTTCATTAATACGAAAAGTTACATTTTCCGCTAAGAAAATTAAGGAGGTTAGTGGTTGAGAAAAGTTTTGGACATAGTATGTTTTGTACCAGCTCAAAATAAACCTAAAACAAAAACAAAAAAAAACAAATCTAAATATGTACATATATCACACTATATTCTCCCAAGTTAGGATTGTAATAGCTACTTCACGGTGAGGATACCCTCTAACCACGAATGGCAAACAGGTAGAGTAGGAAAGCAGAACACTATTTCAATCTATAACGAGACGCCAAAAATTGGCTGCGGAATAGAGACCGAGGCATATTCTAAGTATCTTGATATCTTCCTATCTTTCAATCTACCATATCCGCATTTAAGAGAAAGTACTGGCGTAGAGCAGGTCTATTGAGTTGTACATACTAAACAACTACGGGAAGATACAGAAAGCGACCATTTACTTAGATAGCCTGACGCCAGTGCTAGTCTAGACATCCCCAAAGATTAATTCCAAAATAATCAACAAATGCAGAAAAGCTTTAAGCTCATTATCAGGAAAACTCCACTTGTACATAACTTAGGTTCCCGATCTCAGAAACATTTTTGGTATCAAAAATGCGGGCAAGTTAGCCAAGTCAGGAGAGTCTGTAGACGAATCCGAGGTAAAGATAATACTATTATGCCTGTCAGGAAGTATCAAGAGGGAGTTCAATAAAAAATATGAAACAATCGCTGAGAGCAAATGCATCGCTAAAATGCAAAATAGCAAAGCAGATATGACCGCAATATGACAAGACAAAGGCAATGAACTTATTAGGTTCAGGAAAAATATGTACAGACTTTCAGCTGCCATAAGGGGCATTGGTCATTTGAAAAACAGGCGTTAAATTGGGTCCCACGTATCATAACAATATTTGCCGCAGCTGGAAAACTGGTTCTATAATTCATCAGTGAGTGCTTAAATCTTTCAGAAGCCCGACATTGTACTCTTTGAATCCATCATGTATTGAAACTTGTATGTCTATCTACAAAAACACAACGGAAAAAAGTGGTTTCATTGAGGGCACAAAAAGAAATATCACAATAAAATGGGATATCAATATTTTAAGGTCTTACAACAGTGTACCAAAATTGTGTATCTAGCAGCTAATTGATATACAAGGGCCTACCTTCCCACTTATCTACCTAAAATAACACATTATGTAACGTTACGGAACTAAGGTTAGGTTAGGTTAGTGCGGTAGACCAACGAGCCACGCATATACCAGTTTTGGTCCTTTGCAAGACCAAATGGAGTACATTTACTAGGTCCATGAAGAGTAGTCATTCAGTCACCCTTTAGGCTGGGTGCGATTGAAGCGAATTTTAATAGACTCCGTGTCCTCACTATCCATAGGGACCTCAGATAACTTCAGCGTTGTCTTGTCAACTGACTAGTGCAAAAGTGCTTCATTGTTTTCCTGGTGCCTTGATCTAAACATTTCCTGCACAAACTAGGGTTAGCTTAGTAAAAAGAATATGAGATTTCTGACCGAAATAATACACCTACTGTCCACACAACAAAGAAAAATGGGCAAACTGATAAAGAAAGCGTTGCATGATTAATGGTAAGCTTATTCTTGTCTTGAAACAAAAATCATACTAGGCTCAAGCTCTATAACTCAGTTTATGTTGGTGATTATGAGATCACCCTCAACCCAGTTAAATAAAAAAAATCGACAGAACTCGGAACACAGATGATCATGAGATAACCTCTCAGCAGCATCCCTGCAAATCTTAAAAATATTGTAATTCGGGTTATGTCGATTTTATTTCTCTAACTGTGTGAGAGTAATCCTACCACTGTATCACTATCCGCAGCATCGCATCGAAGCACTACTTTTTATTTATCTTGTTTTTTGTATACACATCACATTGTTAACTAAATAACAAAAGAATTGATTTGGAATTAGTTCTCTCCCATACCATTCCTACTCACACACTTCAAACGCTACAACTTTCATATATGTTTGGTCTAAATTGAAAGCGTGCAAATTCTCTTTACTCAGAGTCGATGAAAAATAACACAAAGAAGCAACATTTCGAAGCAAATACACGCGCTTGGTAGCGCCAGCGGAGCGGCAGCCCCCACTGACAGGCGTTCAATTAACAGCTTCTGGTTGAGATAACCAAACAGCCAAACAAGCAAACAACATACATAGGGAATGCAAACAACAACACGATAGTGAGGAGGAGATGTGGTAAATACGAGGGCGGTTGGGTTATGAGTGAAGTTTCGATAACTGAGAGTTCTGAGAGAAAATAACATAGCTTTTCTTAAGCTACACTTGTGCGGTGCTAAAATTTTCATTAACTCGAAACTCTGTGTTTTGTGACGGGTTAGGTTATACTAACCAGCTGACTCGCCATACATAGACCTAGTGGTTTTTAGTAATGCGTGATGGAGATTCAGCTTAATTTGAGCTGAAGTATTGGTCATACAGGATATCAACGCCTTTTGTGAATTTTAAGGCCGACTTGATATCCAATTTTGATACTTCGTCTAGTGCCTCGAACTCCGAAGCTCCTAGATACTTCAGACGAGTTCTATATAATGCTGGACGGAAACATAAAGAGGTGTTCAAGCGTCTCTATCTTGTCAACTTCTCTGTACTTTCTTCATGTATCGTCCACACTTGTGCCCATCCGGCTCATATGTGATACCAGTAGGTTGTCACCTTCCACAAAGCCAACAGCCGTCCGGTAGTCCTTCGAGACTGCGTGCGTAAGAAGAAAGCGAGTTTTTCGAAAGGACTATTGTACATGATCTTGTCGATCCAGCATGCCTTTAGGGCATTCCACCTCGCCCTAGTCCACCTCTCTTCTTTTTAGTGGCTTTCTTCTTTCCTGTACTTGTTCGTTCGCGAGACGGATAGCACTTTTAACAACCTCATCAGCTATTTCGTTTCCTGAAATTCTTGTGTGGCCTGGAACCCAGTATATACGAGCCGCTTTTCGGGAGTAGCTGCCTCTACTACTTCGCTGCTTCCAAGAACATTTTCAGACTTAATGCGATGTGAGATTATTGACTTAATTTCTGTATTTGCTATATATGAATCTTTGTTATGTTGGTTTTTGCATTGTCAGTTATCTCAGCCGCTTTCCTGACCACAGCGACCTCCGCCCTGCAAATACTTTAGTATTGCGGAAACTTTAAGGGTCTAGCTCTGGGTGTTAGATTGAAGTTTCACCTTCTTTAGGTGTGAACTGTTTCGAGACAACTCGAAATGAGACACTGAAGACTTTCTGAGATGAGATGGGACAACCATCACCGTAAAATTCTTTTATTATATCCTATGTGTGAACCTGGAAGACACTGTAGTATTCCGGAGTCTTGAAGCGTCATCCAAGATCCAGCTTTGAACAACAGATTCCAGCTCCTGCACCATTAGCCATTTTTGATCTGTCTGTATGATGTTATAAGTTCCGCTGGTGTGAATCGCATCTCTTGCGTCATCCAATTTCTTTGAGTGTGAACCGCTTTGCGGCAGCGCTCTGTTAAGACTTTCTGCGATGAGTTCGAACAATCATCACCACACAGTTTGTTCAATAAATCTTGTGTCTCGAGGGTCTTTCCTCCGACTTACGTGCAGTTAAGTGCTTTTGAAAGCGGACGATGTAAAGTTTCATTCATTTTCATTATTTTCCACAAACCTCCAACATAACGAAATATCCTCGTACCGTATCATGTCGTCCTCGTCCCTGTTGCTGGTCGTCACTGCCCAAACCATGATTTCGCTGTGTGTATTTTTAGCCCACCAACCCTTTGGACAAGCAAGCAAATTGAATACATTTTCATTTACTTTTTCGCTTATTTTTGTGCACGAAACAGGAGCGACTTGAATACAAAGTGTACCAACCGAATATTGGTTTAACAATATTGGCAGAAAATAAAAATGTGAAGTGAAAACAGAAAGATAAAGAAATCAGACAGAAGTGCTGGTCAGCCATTGAATGCGTTACGCTTTCTCCGCACACGTGCTCAACGCCCTTGCAGCAATTCATCTTGTCAAACCGCCTTGATGCTGCTTCCGCCTCATGCGCTACGGTTCCGCATATTCGTTCCGTAGCTTGGAGCTTCTGATTCAATACAATTTTTAGCGCTTGCCAAATCTTTCCCCTACTCGTTTCACTTAATATTTTACGCCACTTGCGGCACATACATACATACACACCCAAATAATGTTGAAATGTTGAAATTTCGCATTTTTATCATAAGCTCGCGTGTAAGTGTGTTGCATTAGTAGATTTTTGTTGCGTTTCACCGTTAAAACAGACATTATAACCAACAACTCACACAACACCTACGGTAGCAGGCACTCTGCATCTCAGTGTGCGCTTATGCATGCGTGTGGCAGCTATCAATGCAACCGATTCGTTGCGGAAAGAGATAAATTTGCTCCACTTCGTGCTGCGCATATGAATTGCTGAAACTGTGCCAGGCAAACGGCTGCAAAGCATCCGGCCTGCGAACTATACACCAGTTGTGGTATATCCGCTGGTAGCGCATACAAAAAGCATTTTCAACAATAACCACAACAACAAAAAAATCCATAGTTGCGTTAAACATTTATAGTAATTTAATGTGCGGCTTACGGCAATTAAGGGCAGAGATTTTAATTTTTTTCTCTACTCCATCAATTTGCTTTCGTACTCGTGCATTAGCGCAAAGCTTCGTGCGCATCCATCTACTTTTTTCTTTCAGTGAAGTTTTTGTGCTTGAATTTTTAAAGCTACATTAAAATAACAAAAACAAGCAAGAAATAGCTTAATTAGGGTGTAGCTTCTTTCAGGTTTTATGAAAAATTTGACTCCACAACTTCTTTTGCAAATCCACAAATTATATTATAAATTCGATGAATCCAATGTTCGAGTTCTTTTTAGCACGTTCAATATTGACTTTTAAAGCATGAAGAGATAGTATAATGGTGTTGAATCACCACTTCATGAAGGCAATTCAATGTTACAATTTCTTCGGTATTTGTAAGTGCTGTGTGGCACGTAACCTCATTTTTTTGGAACCAGATCTTGTCAAGAGCAACTTCTTTCAATTGCGGTCATAAAAAGTTGGTGATTATTGATCCATACCTTTCTCTGTTGATTGACAGTGGCGGTGTCACCAAATATATTTCGAAAGAATTACGGACCGATGATTCATCCAGATCAAAAACCGCAGCAAACTGTCAATTTAGATGAATGTATTGGTTGTTCATCAATAATATGTGTATTATCATCACACCAGAATTGACAGTTTTGTTCATTTACCGCACCACTTAGATAAAAGTGAGCCTCATCCAACGAGATGATTTTTTTTTTAAATATCTTTATCGTTTTCAAGTTGTTCCAAGGCAAAATTAGCAAGTTCACGACATGTATGTTGGTCCAATGGCTTCAGTTCAGTTCTAGAGGGAGGAAAATTTTATACGGATTTTCTCAAATTCCGCCAGATTGTGGTTTGAGTATATATTACGACCACCATGTGGCAAAAATGCATGAACAGTTGCATTTGGAGTGCAATTACTTTGAAAATTGTATTATTTGTAAACGTTGTTCTTGCGTATATCTTTCAGTGAAAAAAAATCCCAAATCATAACATATTAAACCTTGCCAAAGCGACAGTTAGATATCAATATACCAATAGAGATGATAATATTGGAAAACCCGGAATTAATAAATATCTTGTACAATATTCTATATATAGCAAGAAATAGACTGAGGCTTGCACTGCAACATAAGGTCTAGTTTACCCTCTCCTCTGTAACACAGACTCACATAGGCCCAGCACTCTGAAGAATTTCATAATGCTGCTGAGCACTATTTAGGCGATGTACTCTCTATTCGGTTACATGGATTACAAGGGTGTCTATCCTGCGCCTACAGACTGCTGTGCTGCTCAAGAGTTTCGGGCTCCATGCCGTAAAACCGTGGCGAACAGCAAACTCTATAACCAGGCACGCCCAGTATAAAATGTTACGAATAGCCAGAAAATATCTCTATCCATCTACAATACTCGATATATTTAGCAGTAACATAGAAGTAAAGACAGAAATCCTCTTCGAACCAAAAGAAGGTCTGGACCGATTTTATAGTTACTTAAGACTTCAGAAACTATGTCGGCTTAATCTCATAAAATATCTTATATTTTTATTGCTATAACCGATACAAAGTCAACTGGAAGTTCGAAAGTCATTAAATTTGGTATATGCAGAAAGAGCGAAGTACTGAATGAATTATTAGGAAAAGATGCTTACTTCATTTCGGTAAGATGCCTCGCTAAAAACAAATTATATCTTCGTTTGAAGTTAACCGACGGACTGGAAGTCCTCAAATTCGTTACCTGAGAGCTTGAAAACTAATAAATTGATTTAAAAATTTATAATTTTATTTCGTACAATTGCGGATTAGAAATAAGACGTGCTTCAAACACTATTTGTGCAAAGTTTTATTCCGATATCTTTACTTGATTTGTAAGTATATTGCAATCGTCACAGATTTTATATAATGTAAATTGATGTTATAAGGAATGTTGGTTTATCTGTAGTTCGCTTTAGTCCATTTTCAAACAGTGCCATAAGAAAGTGAATAGTGCTTTCAAAGTTTCTTCAAATTGGTCGAGAGGTCGAGAAGTTGAAATCGGCAATATCATCTAAAAGACAGGCGATATAGCGCATTTTTTCTTTTTGAAACTTGTGAACTATTTTCACACAGTTACCAAACTTTTAGTACGTTTCATCATAATCGTTATATGATGGGCTTAATTATTAACCACTATATACTTAAATAATCCCCATCCTTTCCCAACCCCTTTATTATCAAAACTTTAACAATTTAGTATGTAAATATATACAGAAAATGTACGTTGCATTCATCTTTTTTACTGGCGTAGATACCGCAGATGAAGCATCACTCGGTAGATTGTTGGACATTTCCGCCGTCATATTCATAAGCCCATATTTCGTCACCAGTAATGGTATGTTTGCTAACTGATTCCTAAACGATTTCGATCTTTTGGTACGAATCTAATATTGACACACTTTATTCCGAAAACTTTAACAAAAATATTGTCAACAAGATGATTTCCAAGCACTGACTGAGTGATGTAATTGAACACTTTCAAATGGTGTCCAAAAAAAATTTTGTTGATCTAGTGCAGGTTTAAATAGACCAGTCCGAGTCAAATTTATAACTATATAATTTTTTTATTATATATTTTATTAATTTTATAATACATATTTTGCATATCAAAAAAGATTTATTTATCCAGTTTGCAGGTGTAGACCAGTCCGGGTCAAAGTTGATCCGCTGTTACAACTATTGAAAACTGAAAGTTCTGTATATCAAAAATAGATTTTTTGACCTGGTTTGCACACGTAGACCAGTCCGGGTCAAATTTGATCAACTTGTATAACTATTGAAAAGTAAAGCTTCTGTGGAACAAATTTTGTTTAAATCATCAACAATGCCAATCTCTTCATTCAAACTTAAGAAATTCAATTTTGAATAAGAGAATTTTAGTACGATTTTTAACAATCGAAAATTTTTTGAGGTTTTGACTTGTGAAACCACAGCAAGTAGTGATAAAAACTCGTCCAAAATATGAACAAAGAAGAATGATTTCTGACAAGGATAATTTTCTGACTCTCAATTTCGAAAAGTGCTGCGAAGCAAGTAACCAAAAGAAATGAAGTTATGCCACAATTTCAGTCGAACTTCAACTTTATGAATCAATAAACGGCTTACAAGCCTTGCTGTAAATATTTACCTTACTCTCATGCTGCATAATAAAAGCTTTGTTACTGTTTCGTTTTTATAAAGAACAACTTTTGAAAGAAATTGCTTTTATACAGAAACTCCCAGTTGCAGGTTTGTGGAATATTTAAGATATTTTGTAAAATATCGATATGAACAATATGACTTGTCGACCATGGGGAATGCATGTATACCACAGACGCACACACACACTTATGCAAGTGAATGCAACAACATGCATGCATAGTGCAAGTACTACATGCCTTACATGCCATGAACACCAGCAAGATTGCCGGACAACAAACGAAAGCAAAAAAGCAACCAAAAGTCGAGGGGTGACCTGCTTCGGTGCTGTTATTCAAGAAAATATGTTGTGTTTTCGGTTTTAGTGGCTGCCAAGTGGCCGCCCAGGGAAAGCACAATGTGAAAAAGCAACACAGATACACATACATATATAAATATATGTACAGATGAATATATATATGTATGTACGTATGAACATTTGACTTTTGAGTGCATACAGGGTGGTAAATGCATGCCGCCAATTCGAAATTGGTTTAAAAGCAATTACTTTCCTCTCTCTGTGGCAGCGAGTGAAAGCGTTCATGAGTGTGTGTGTGTTTCAACTTTTCGTTAAAATACTCATACGAGCGCACACACACATAAAACTTATGACAAGTGCGGCACGTGCAGGCGCTCGAAGCTTAGCGATAGGCTGACAAACTACGCTGTCATACCAGGAGTCACACATACACAAAAAGACAACTATTAGCAGCGTTGCATACTTTTCGGAGTCAACAGACACGTTCGCCAGCCAGGCAGCCAGGCAGTCGGGTGACTCGTTTCGACCAGACTCAAAGCGCATTGTACTAAAAATAGATTCAATCGGTGTAAGGAGGGTAAAAGGGGATAAAGGAGGGTAAAGAAGGGAAGCAAACAGCAGTTTCTACGAATTTGGTAAAATTTGCAGCTTGTAAGAAATGTGCTCAAGTTGCTGAACATTGCAGAACTATTTGAAGACAAGCGAATTCTCTGCCATCCTTTTGCCATTGTTCCTATTGTCCTTATCGTTGTTATTGTTGTATGTTGCCTTTCTGTCACCGCATCCGCAATGTTATTGTTTGCTTACGTTTAGCACTTTCAATTTATTACGGAGCGCAAACGAGCGCTGGCAAGCTCTGCGGTATTTGCCGCACGTATTTCAGCATTAATTTGCACGTATATATGTACATATGTATGTATGTGTGTATGTATGCCTGTAATTGTTTGTGCAAATACATACCTACATAACAACCGCTTACTAATGGCGAAAGTGCAAAGATAAAACAATAACAATAAAAGCTGAGAATATCCAGAACATTGATGATTTTAATAACAATGGAGATGAAATCTTGCTCTCGCCATAATTCTGCACGCTACTGAAGACCATTGTAGAAAGCATTAGGAAGCGAGTGCTGTTGTCAATATATCTGTTTTGCAATTCAATGTGCAAATAATGGAAGAAAGTTGTGCGAATAGCTGTTGGTAAATAGCAAATGAGACACCGTTACATTTTACATGCAGTTCTTTAGAGTTCTAATTGTTGGAATGGTAAGAAAACGAAGTCGAGACTGTACGCAAGAAATACTCGTACTTATTTCTAAAACTCGCATCTAGAAATATTTTTTTCTAAAAATTAAGTTAACCGGATGTAAGAATTTATACCAGAATAGGTAACTTTGAAAGCAAAATAATCCTAGTAAAACAATTTTTAATTCCACCTGATTATTTCATTTCCCAGTATAGAAGTCAAGAAGTAATTATATATAACATAATAAATCCAGCAAAAACTGTTCAAGCCCCTAGGTACCGTATATGTGGACCCCAGAATTAATAGATTACTTTTGATCGTAAATATCAGAAACGTTTGAGATATACAATTGAAATTCAGCAGAAACCTGAATAAAATCGGATGAAAACTCGCCCTAGGCTGTATCATAAACAAGCCTTATGTCGCTGAAGATACTTCCTTGGCTTTAAGACTTACAAGTTGCAAGAGTATGACATGTTCGGTTTTGAACGAACTTAACTCCACCTTAATATTATTGAAAAACTAGTAGCTGTGAAAGATAATAACACTGGTCTAGAGTGGTTTTCCGAGATATAGGATCGATTTTGGAATAAATTGTACTCACAGTTTATGAAACTTTTAATGGTTTTGAAAGATTTACTCTCGTTTATTTCGAAATCTATATTTTAATTTTATTTTAGGAAATTCAGAAAATATGAGACAACATACCTAAATTCTTTGTATTGTCAGTTTTATTTTGGAAAATAGGGAGGCATCGAAATAAACGGTAATACAAATGTCGAAAACACTGATTATATTCGAATAAAACACCTTTTATGAGCTTTTCTTTCATACTTTTTTAGGAGAACTAAGAACTGACAGTAATTTCCCAACATGTGACAATAGTACAACATTCATACCTTTCTTCTAATTTCTTCTTCTAAACGTTGAAACACTCTACCTGTTTCTCACCACAATTTCCTAAATTATCCGAAAATTTATCCAATTTATTACGAAGATATCCCAGCTGGATACTTCTATTAGCTTCTTGAGTCAGATAATTTGTCAGTCTATTCTATGCAATCTAAACCGTTTTGTTGAAAGATATAGTCGTCCATAACAACATCCTTTTGATTAATGTAGCGGCGCCTCAACAATGTGCTAGTGTTTTGTTTATTAACGTACCCATTAAACCAAAGCTGAACTTTGTTTAAAAATAAAGTTTTCTGTGATAATCCGGAACGTCGGCCAGCTTATTTGGGGTTAACCGTGCGAGGCACTTAATGGACGTTCGACTTCAATCCTACCAATAATTGGATTTTATATGAGAAAATCGAAGGCATTTGTACAGAGGTGGGTACAGCGATATAAAGTGGCTCAAAATGTCGATGATTTACCAGAACGTGGTTCGATAGGAAAAGTTAACAAAAAAGATGAATAAAGGATAGTGATTCTGTTTTCGCGGAATCCTGCTGTAACACTGCGGCAAGGACAAGCAAAATTAATGGCAAAAGGTTTAGATATATCCTACGAAACTATCCGAACCCTTCTTCATACTCATTATCTGAAATGGCGTAAGACAATGAAGAAGCCGCTGTTGACTCAAAAAACTTGTGACAAAGCGACTCGCTTAGGCTCATAAGAATATTGATAGAGATTTTGAAAATGTCAGTTTTACTGATGAAGGTTCTATATGGGCACGTTCTGTCCTCACGCGAGCCTGGGCAACTTCCACCAATAGGCCTGTTCAGCGGATCTTTGGGGCTGCTTCTCAAAGCAGGGATTCCGCACTTTATACCTTTTTACTGACAACCTAAATGCCGAGGAAATGATAAAATCTAACAAAAAGGTTTTACTGGTATCTGCCAAACGATGGTTCATCAGAAAAAATGAAGATTGGATTCTGTAGGAGGACAACGACCCTAAACACCGCAGCAAGCTCTGTACTCAGTGGAAACTCAATCTGGCATCGTTTCATTGGTTTGGCCGTCGCAGTCGCCCGATGCAAACCCTATTGAAAATGTGTGGGCGTATATTAAACAGAAGCTTTGTAGAAGACGCACGTGCACTTTGAAGCAGTTGTCCTACGAAATTCTTCGGTCTGGAGATCCTTGCCACGTGCCGTCAAGAGAAAGAGAATCGTATAAACACGTTGTGTAGCCAAAAATTCCTATGCAACCACTAAGTACCAAATTATGAAGAAATTGGTGTGCGAAAGTAAGGCTGAAATTTATTTTAGACAGCCGCGGCAGTCACTTGCCCAAAATAATTTTTTAATTTTTAATAGTGGCAAACCCTTATTTTTATCATAAAGCTAAACTCTGGCCCTAACATTAAACTGTTTTATTTTTTCTTAAAAACCACGTGTCTAAAAATCTTGTATATTTGAGTTACATCGTCCTTTACATTTAGTATTAAATTTATTAATAATCATAGATAGCATAAATTTGCGATAGAAATAAAATTTATTCCATTTAATTTAATTCAAATAATATTGTCCTTCCGAAGCTTTACCAATAACTCTGCTTACAGTTAATCCTTAAACATCATAACTTTGCTTTTCCCTTCCGATTTATATTTGTGTAATTAAAAAATCGCCCCAAGTGGCATAGTATGCATATCTATGCTGAATGACTGTACATATTATACATATATGTATATGTTACACATACATGTGTATAATCATATATATATATACATATCTTATATACACAAATTTACCCACTTGTGTGGCTAAGAACGTTGAATATTCATACGAAAGTTATTCTTGCCAGCATAATCTTCCGCATATATGCCAATCAATGTTCATAAGAGCACGCACCGTTATTCTACATATTCAAAGAAAAGAGCTCCAGTTGATAACAATAGAAGCGAGTATTCAAAAGCTTTCGGGGTAAATGTAAATGAAGTTGTAGTTAGGAAACAGTGAATGAAAAGCTGGCAGATGTACAAATGACATACATATGTATGTATATAGCTTCATATATGTGCATATACACAAACAAATGTGTGCAATTTTAGATTTTATTTTAAAATATACAAGATTAAGAAAATCTGCGGCTTTGGTCTCGTGAGAAACTTTAGCAAGACTTTTATCCATGCCTGTTTAACATAATAGCCTATCTCGTGTATGGGTTGGCAGGTACTGCTGAATATGTGTATCCGTTATTAAAATACACAAAATCGCACTGGAAATAAGAAAAAACTATTGGAATTGCAAATGTGAAGTTTAAATTTGTGAAGTTTGAAATTACATTTAATGAACTACTTTAGTTCGCAGGTGGAAGATGGTACTTTCCCTCGGATATCTCACACTATCAATAATCCACCCAGAATTAAAAGTATAACATTTCCTAGAGGAGAGAATTTTCTACAATTCCAGTTGTGAAGGTTAAGGCTAAAATTCGGCAGAAGTTTGCTGGAAAAGCGTATACAAGAACTATGTTTACACACAGCAAAATTTATTTCCAAAACATTGTGACTTTTGTGGCCAACTTTATAAATTTAAATTTAAATTATATTGCACGATGAAAAGGATTCCCAGACAGTGGAGTACGTTAGAGAAGCTGTAATAATTAGAGTGTGGAAAATTCTGGAGAGACATTTCGGAGTCTAAAACATAAAGCTTTACGACCTTTTGATTCCCATGTCAATATAAATTGCAATTAAATAAAAGTTCTTCATCTACAAGCCTTCATTTTTCATAGTATTCTTCTACAAATTGCACTGGTTGATTGAACAGACAACAAAGGTATATTAAATAGAGTAGAAAATCGTCACCTATGTGAAATATCTGAACGTCTCTGCATTAATCCGACTGATATCTTCAACATTAACGAAGAAATTCAGTTAATGTTGAAGATATCAGTCGGATTAATGCTTGGTTGAACCAATAGAAGGTAGTAAAAGGAAATGCTAAAAACTAGTACTCTTCTTCACATCTTAGAAAAAAAAGTTAGGCAACCTTAATTTCCTCATGTTCCAAACATACACTTCTGGGAATGAGACTTCTTGTTCTCTTTGCATGGACGTACTAGTCCGAAGTAGTATCGAATAAACCTTAGACTGTGACGAACTGTATTTTGTTGGAACAGTTGTTATGATTCCAATTAGACAAATTCTCCGCGTTCAAAGCTGATCATTTTTTTTTAATTATCAAAGTCAGCCTCAATTATTTTTATAATTTTTTAGACATGTTTTTCAAGAAGAAATAAATGCATATAATTCAGTGTTGTGACCAAGAATGTAGCTTTATTATTATTTTTTTTTTTGCCATTATGTTTTAAAAATTATTGTCGGGCCGACCTCGAATAAATTTCTTTCAAGAGAACCAATTTTCCAGCAACTTTGCCGCAATAAGGCACCGTATGTCAGCAATAATGAACCGTATATTTTCTTCCAAGAAGTCAGTGGCCTTGGGCTTACCTGCCTAGACAAGCGACTTCACATAATCCCCCAAAAAATAGTCCAGCGGTGTTAAATCGCACGAACGTGATGGCCATGCCACATCTCCATAATTGAATTGAGATAATGCACTCACCAAAAGTGTCCTTCAACACTTAAATGAAATGTTTCGTGTGACATATAGCGCTGTATTGATTCCATCTGCCCACATAGTAGACACTTCAGTGATTTTTTGAGTAAGTATCGGCGTCTCAATAATGACGTGTGAATCATCATCACTCCAAACGCGAAATTTTTTATTTTTTTAAGCTTGTCGACTTGCGATCATTCACCGAACATGCAAAGCACTTGGTAATTGTTGGGTTTCAATTCTTGCACGAGTTGGGATTTGTAAGCCCGCAAACCACCATCCTTCTGCAAAATCTTTCATAAAGTGGATATGATAACAGCAACAATTGCTGGCATGTTGGCGGATGAACCCATTCGGGGTTTCTTCGATACTTTGCTCCACAGCAGCAATAGTGTCTTCGGTGTGCACTGTGTGGCGTCTCTGAAGATACTAGATTATCCACTAACACCTGTCAAAAAGACCAACTCCGAAAAATGTATTGCCTCATTGAAAACCACATGTCTAAAAGAAGCTTCTGTTATAATATCAGTCAGCAATATATGGCCTCAAGTGAGGTATGGTAATTAGGCTATAACCGCGGAATAAAGAAGAAGAACATTCGGCCTTAATGCAATTTATCATTCGTCTCTTCTCATTCATTGGCAAGATTCAGACTCAGAAAATTTCTAAATATATTTTATCATTCAGACTGCTCTGAGAGAATTTTGTTTCTTTGTAAAAAAAATTGCAAGTCCATAGGTAAAAGGCTTCTAATAGTTGTTTAAAAAGTTTCTAAACTAACTTTTTGGTATTTTGTTAATACTGTTCTTCACCCATTTCATTCTATGGGCATTTCGTTCTCACGTTCTTCTCTTAATATGTTCCCACCCCTTGCGTCTATGTTTTTCTTATGGCTAATTATTTCTTGATATTTTACTAGGGTATGCACACAAGCTTTTAGTCATATCTTCCTTACTCTAGATTCGGCTTATACTAACCAAGAAGGCTGTGAACCATCAACACATATTTTTTTATTACTCCCATATCGTCTTTGTGTTTTTTAAGTGTGCTTCTGTTTCTACACAATTCCACGCACGAAAAACGATTTTAATGAAATTAAAAACAATAGCAAATAGACTGAACGCTGATTAGACTTCCTTGATTGCCGATTATTGCTCTGGGGCATGCAATATTTCACACCAACTATATATGGATTTACGCCACTTTCAATAATTACCGTTAAGAGAGTGCACGCTTCGTTTATTGTCACAATGAAACGGTTATTTGCTATTTCAAGCCTTTTATGCGCGCCAACTTAATTTATTTGTGGTCAACGTTATGCAATTTTTATGATTATTTGCCATTTGCCGCACTCATGCAGCAATGGACCTTGTGTCAATATTTCAATACTGACAACTCAAATGACGACGACGAAAGCAGGGCAATAAATAGCTGCGGTGAAAGCCCGCATTGTCTCACCAATACACCAACATGCACGCATACATGCATGCATTATTGCTGAGCCAACTAGTCGCAAGTGTGTACTGTCTGTGTGTGTGAGTGTGTGTGTGAGGAAAAATGCTTTATTTGCCTTTCATTGTTTGCTTTGGTGGTCTGTTGACAATGAGCAGGACAATAACGAATGACCGACACGCTAACTGAGCGCGCAACTTTTGTTTGGAGCATTCAAATTACCATTTACCTTAAACATATGTACATAAGTGCACATACTCGCATATACATAGTATATACATATATGCATGAGCGTGTGTGTTTGGCATTCAAGCTTGTGCCAGCAAGGCAATTGCGAACGCTCAGCGCGCCATTTGTGGCTGTCGGCATGACCATAAAATCCAGCGCTCTCACACACACACACACAGCAACGCATACAATGCAGCGTTTATATGTGTGCGTGTAAAAGTGTAAACATAAATATGCTCGCTTACAAATATTGAATTGGAAGCATATTGTATTTGCATAAGCAACTCAATGCAAAGTGTGTGTTGAAGGTGCATTGTTTATGGTATATCTACCGGTTATATATAACTACATAAATACATAAGTGATGTATATGCATGTATATGTTCGTGTACATATGTGAGCGTACTTTATGCGCGTTTATTTTGATCTTTAATGCTGTGGCTTATGGCCGCCACTTCCATTTTTATATGTTTTTGCATATTGCACGAGTTGCTGTTTATGGCTTTCGGTTCCTTTTTCCTCCCCGCAATCGTTTTTTACATAACACATTGAAAAGCGCATAAATCGCGCTTGTCAATAACATTCAGCTGCTGTAAAGTGCATAAAATGAAATGATAATAATTCAATTTCCGCTCCATGAAGTGCGATGGTGTGGCATGAACACACATATGCATACTAGGGTGTCCATTATTTCCCCAAGGAAGATATAGTTTCGGGCAATGGAATCGATGGCATATGCTCAAAAGTAAACGGCTATCTCTCCGGCCTCTCTCGCTTATTCGCTGTACGGAATTTAATACTCTCCTTCACTAAATCCACAGCGACCATATTCACAAACTAGCGAAGGAGTACAAACTTACCTTAATATTGCAGTGCTAATATTTCGACTGTCAATAACTAACCCTAAAATTTAGTTGTGCCTTTCGACAGTATGTACTTTTTCACTTCTCATACGACCGCGTTTATCGCCAATGTACAGAGCCGCAACCAAGTCCTCAAGTCGCTAGCAGGCCGCACATGGAGAAAAGACAAAGAAACATTGTTGTCAACTTACAAGGCAATCGTATGGCCGGTTTTTAACTACGCCGTACCAATATGGCCGCCTGGATGCAGTGAAACGCAGACGAGGAAGCTCCAAACTTATCAGAACACCGCACTCTGAACTTAAACCGGATTGCTTTTAATGTCTTCTATCGAACACTTGCATCGTGAGGCCCATGTTCCCCTGTTAAGGACCATAATGAACTTCTCTCCAGGCAGTCACCTCAACTACGTCGTCGAAATCAAACAATACGGTGACCAGTTTTTGAACGCAACTAACCTTCGACAAGCACTAACAGTGGAGGCATCAATACCTTACCGACTCCCTCTTTCAGTGAATGGTGTCCAAACACCACCCATTTCAGAAGAAGAGCTCGAATTGCCGCTGGAAAGGAGAGTGACCCTAGCGCAGCTTCGTTCCGGATACTGTCGCAGTCTACATATTCAAAATAGACCCTGACATATGTAATATATGTCCAGCTGAGTCCCCGTATAATACTGGGCACTTCTTGGCATGTCCTGCTAACCCTATTCATTTGACACCCTTCTCCCATTGGTCCGACCCTGTCGAAACATCTTGTTTGCTGGGCATACCGTTGAATGACGTCGACGACAACTTTACAACAACAACAACACATACTTTCTGCTTTTAAAAATAATACTTCAACTTAAACAAGCTGTTTATCTTCAACTTAAAACTAACCTACTTTAATCTTACAGTACACCATGTCGTATGAGCAACACTTAATGTATACCAATTCACTTGTATGAATGCTCAGGTCATTTAATGCATGATTTTAACTGCCTATAATTTAAAAAAAAATGATTTTATAAAAAAATTATTCCGATATTTTTTGAAGAGCGAAAAATTGTGTACTAGAATTTCATATTATCAAGGTTTTAGCTTTACTTCTTTAAAGCAAAAATCAATATTAGGTTAGGTTAATCTGGTAGGCTATGATTAGACCAGATGGAGTTCAGTTGCTATAAAAAATTAAAAATTCTCATGTTTAATACATTGGAAAACGAATATGATATAGGCATGGTCTAAATATAAAATTTGTTTCTTAACATTGGATCCCTATTTTTAGGGTAAAAACTGAAACTTCAGCAGTGTTTGCTAAAAACAATCAACTTGGTGAATAAAAATCACCCTAATGTATGTACAGATATACATAAAAATATATATACAAATACATGTAGACATTTTAACTATCAAATAGAACAATAAACAGACGCTTAAGCAGCCATTTGTTTACAACTCTTTGAAATGTTCCATAAATGGAAATAAATTAGCGATGAATAACGCAGTTCGATTGATCTGAAGTTTTAAGGGTTTGTTTGCATTTTATTTGAAGATATGTATCAATGGCAATTCAATAAAAAATTTCAGCGCACAAATTTTCAAATAATCAATATTTTATTTTCCAAAAGATGAGCTATAACTCGGCCATAACCACGTAAGCAGTGTATACGCCAGTAAGGAAGAAAATGAAAATATTCGCTAATAAATTCCGCGGTAATCAAAAGTATATCTATCGACGGGAGCTGAAATCTCTTACATATATTCCAGCAAAGCGCTTAGAATGTTGTGTGTTTTGAAGAATGCGTATTTTGCCGTAAATTTCCGATGGCATTTTAAATTCGTGAGTTGATCTATCGACTACAACTGAGTCCAAGAAAGTCTTTCCATTATTTCGATCTCTTTCGAAGGCAATTTTTCTATACTTTTGCGTAAATTTTCAATGAGATTTCCAAATTTTTGATTTATAAATAATTTCCACCGATTGGAAGCGATTTTGATCTTTGGACTTTCAGAGAGCTCAGCAAGCGCTGGTCAACAGCCAGAACTTGTGCGACTGCGAGTTCCTTCTGGCCCAAAGTGAACCATAAGAGCATCTCCGAACTAGTGGCTCCGTCCGTGCGACTAAATATTCTGTCGGCCACTTTGCCACTTTTGCTTCATGGAGGAAGATGAGGTGAAATCATCTTTTTACTTTATACTCTGTTGCAAGCCTTTGCTAGATGGAGATTAAAATATCCCGGTAGATACAGTTTTAGCGAATTTAGCCAAGTTACGGGGACTGATATTAGTCGCCTTCATAAATTTGAGCTAAGCTCAAAACGCTTCGTCGATCTATGAGAATGTAGAGATCCACTTTTAAAAGTTTATGGGTAGCACAAAAGGCGAACAAGGCGAAAGTGAGATCTATCGACTTTGGATCAACTCTACCTTCTAACCTAAGCCAAGCTATCCCTTACTGTATACTGACTGGAGCAGTTAAGCTTATGTGAATCTATAACGCATTCCACTGAGAATTTAGTTTCTGTGTTTTTTCTTAAAAAACCTTGGAACCTTGAAATGCATTACCATTTACTTTAATACTTCGTTAATATAATATTTGAGATACTTCAAGAAGAAATCAATAAATTTCAAGTAATTACTTTGTTAATTGGTGAAATGCGGTGCCGTTTTCGTCAAAGTGCAGGGATGCGGTTAGATATTCTTCCGTAGTAAAAACAAAACCACTTTTTGTTGAAACTTTCGTAAAGTGCAAAGCTTCTTAATACCAAATTATAATCTCTACTCACAGAGAAAAAAATATTCAATATTTCAAAAAAAAGAGTTTTTTAAGTAAAAATATTTTTTAAAAAATTATTATTTTTGTCATGGCTACTAAATGTAATGTTGACCGGGCAAGCACATAATCTACTTCTCCATTTAATGAAATAAAATTATGAGGGCATCTTTCTAATTATTATAGTATTATGTGTGCTCAGTGAATGGAATACCAAAAGTTCTTCTTGCCACAGCTATAAAATGAGAGTCATAATAAGTTTAGTGCTTGTTTATTCAGTTGTAAGGGTCAAAAGTGTAAGACAAAGGGTAAATGGCAACAATTTAGTGTGTAACAAAAAATAATTGCTGTAATGTGTGTTTACGAGTATTTGTAACGGGTGATTTTTTTGAGGTTAGGATTTTCATGCATTAGTATTTGACAGATCACGTGGGATTTTAGACATGGTGTCAAAGAGAAAGATGCTCAGTATGCTTTGACATTTCATCATGAATAGACTTACTAACGAGCAACGCTTGCAAATCATTGAATTTTATTACCAAAATCAGTGTTCGGTTCGAAATGTGTTTCGCGCGCGTGTTTTGTTCAGCGATGAGGCTCATTTCTGGTTGAATGGCTACGTAAATAAGCAAAATTGCCGCATTTGGGGTGAAGAGCAACCAGAAGCCGTTCAAGAACTGCCCATGCATCCCGAAAAATGCACTGTTTGGTGTGGTTTGTACGCTGGTGGAATCATTGGACCGTATTTTTTCAAAGATGCTGTTGGACGCAACGTTACGGTGAATGGCGATCGCTATTCGTTCGATGCTAACAAACTTTTTGTTGCCAAAAAATGGAAGAACTGAACTTGGTTGATATGTGGTTTCAACAAGATGGCGCTACATGCCACACAGCTCGCGATTCTATGGCCATTTTGAGGGAAAAACTTCGGACAACAATTCATCTCAAGAAATGGACCCGTAAGTTGGCCACCAAGATCATGCGATTTAACGCCTTTAGACTATTTTTTGGGGGGCTACGTCAAGTCTAAAGTCTACAGAAATAAGCCAGCAACTATTCCAGCTTTGGAAGACAACATTTCCGAAGAAATTCGGGCTATTCCGGCCGAAATGCTCGAAAAAGTTGCCCAAAATTGGACTTTCCGAATGGACCACCTAAGACGCAGCCGCGGTCAACATTTAAATGAAATTATCTTCAAAAAGTAAATGTCATGAACCAATCTAACGTTTCAAATAAAGAACCGATGAGATTTTGCAAATTTTATGCGTTTTTTTTTAAAAAAAAGTTATCAGGCTCTTAAAAAATCACCCTTTATTTGTGCCGGTGTGACAGGATTGTGAGATAAAATGTAATGACGGGTAAATTTTTTGAGGTCACAGAGCTACTTTAGCATGTAGGCTGTGTCCTGTTGACATACAATGTTTGCCTTAGAACATGATAATGACTGCGATGGAAATAATATTTTAAGTATCGAAAGTTAACATACAATTGGGTATTGACTTTTAGTGTGAGAATAATTAATACGAATAGGAAGTGTTATTACTCCAGGTATTTTTCTTTACAAATATACGTTTATTTCTGAATGGAAATATATAGGAATATATTTGAAGATATATAAGAGTATATTGCCATTATGTTTCCGGAAGCTTACTACCGAACCTCAGAGAAATCATTAATAAATCTATAATTTATTATAATGCTTAGTCGAAAAATTCTTTTCGTATTTCTAATCAAACTACAATTTTTTTTTTTATATTTATTATAACAAATAAATAAACAAATATCCACAATTTAAGGCGACCATTTTTTTAAATGTTTCCGCTAGAGACATTGTTCCATCAGTGTAAAAATTTTCTGCTTTCTCAGCGAAAAACTGCGACAAGCAATTATCACAGACTTTTTTTTAAAGACAACTTTACTTCATTAAACGAGTTCTGCATTGACCGAAACAAATGGCAATTCAATGGTGCAAAGTAAGGGCTATAAAGTGGATGCATCAAAACTTCCCAGCCAAGCTCTATCAGTGTTGGTCGACTCATCAAAGATGTATGTGGTCTAGCGTTGTCCTAATGGAAGACGAAGCACTTTCTGTTCATCAGTTCTGGGCGTTTTTTTTCGATTGATAGCTTCAATCTCATCAGTTGTTGACAGTAAAATGTAGAATCATTCTTTCGACCAGTGGATGACTTCTTTCCAATCCCACCAAACTCTCAGCATAACCTTTCGAGGCGTCAATCCTGGCTTTGCGTCCATTTGTTGAGCTTCACCAAGCTTGGACCATGATCTTTTTCGCACAATATAGTCGTAATTGATCCACTTTTCGTTTCCTGTTACATTTCGCTTCAGAAATGGTTCGATTTTATTTCATTTAAAGCAAAGAATCGAAGATATTAATTCAGTCCATTCAATTTTTCACAGAAAATTCATGTGTTATCCAAACATCGAACTTCTTTTCGTAGCCAGCCTTTTTTAATAGGTTCACAACCCTTTGATGATGAATGTTAAGTTCCTTAGCGATGTCATGGCTGCTTATGTGCCAGTCCTGGTCAATCTTTTCCATAATTTCATCGACTTTTTCAAAGATAGGTCCATCAGAGCGAGATGCATTTTTCACATCGAAATTTCAACAACGAAAGCGAGCGAACCATTATTGTGCTACACGAACTGATACAGCATCGTCTCCGTAAACTTCACAAATTTCGTTGGTGGCTTGTGTGGCATTCTTCCCTTCTTTCCACAAAAATTTCAAAATATTTCTTTAATTATTTTCGTATTTCTTCATTATTTTCACTCATTTTTGAACAGCTGTAACTTTTTTACAACTTCACCGAATCAAATTGAATTGAAGCTTAAAGTCTCACCTTTCTAACACTATATGGTAAGACATAATGTGATTGGTAGCACTGGATATATGCGACTGCAACGACATCTATTGACAAAATACGAAAAGACTTTTTCGACTATTAACCCTTAGCCACCTAACGCCGGTCACAGTGACGCTACCGTTTTTTATTTTTTAAATATTCCCGTTATTATGCAAGCTGCGCAGTTGTCCGTCTACGTACTTTTTCTTTTCTCTCGTCAGTTCGTTTTGTGCAATCAGTCAACACGTGTACCAATTCAAAAACTAGAGGTAAAACATTTTTGCTTGCGGTCATTGTGACCGACGTTAGGTGTTTATGGAATTTTAGTGCCGATAATTTTTTTTTTGTGGTTTTATAGAGTTATTATGTTTTCGCATGATCAAAACATAGGTAGATGGCTGCAAGAGTTAGACTCGGAATCGGAGTTTGATTTATTAGATTTGTGGAATTTGTTTTTTAAAAATGATATGTTAGATGAAATTATACGGCACACAAACGAAAAAATCAGAAAATGATATAAGGTATACACAAAACTTGTTTATAAGATCTTTTTCAATGGGTACCTACGCTTGCATAGACGAAATGTTAGTGGCTTTTCGCGGAAAGTGCAGGTTCAAAATGTTTATGCCAAAGAAACTTCATAAATATGGCCTTAAAATTATGTGCATTACGGACGCAACAGGGTACCTTTTGAATGCCTACCTATACTTGGGAAAGGACTCTGACAGTGAAGGCTTACCTTTTGAGTACCATAAACTAGGCAAACCTACCCAGGCTGTTTTGAGATTGATATCTACGATTGAAGGCACCAACAGAAATATAACAACCGATAATTGGTTTACATCAGTTGAGCTTATGACCATTTTGAAGAAAAAGCAGCTGACACTTGTGGGTACCCTTAAAAAGAACAAACGAGAAATTCCTCCTAACTTTCTCCCTAGTCGTCATCGAAAAATTCGTCCATTTTTGGATTCACGTCCGATGCAACATTGACATCTTTTGTGCCAAAGGCTAACAAATGCGTCCTTATTCTGTCCAGCATGCATCATACTTCCAACATTGATCCTAATACTAAAAAAACAGAAATGGTGATGTTTTATAACAGCACAAAAGGCGGAGTAGACATGCTGGATCAAAAATGTGCCATTTACTCCACTTCTCGGCGAACGCAGAAATGGCCAATGGCGATCTTCTATAGAATGCTAGATATTTCAGCTGTAATTGCATATATCGTAAGCAAGATGAACCAAACACAGGAAAAGGTACTTCGGTTTAATTTTATGAAGAAATTAGCTGAAGATCTCGTGAAACCACATTTAGAACGCCGTGCATACCAGAATGGATTACACAGAGAACTTCAAGGCGCTATTCGCCGTATACTGAAAATGGATCAAGTACCCAGTACATCGCTGGTCGACAACGTAGAAAAATTTGAAAAACGTAAAACCTGTTCACTATGTGATCCCAAAAAGAAACGCAAGACATTCCACATGTGTTTTGAATGCAAAAATCCAATTTGTATTGAATGTTCCCAAAAAATGTGTATACCATGCCGCCAAAAATTGTGATTGTTGGCAGGTTGCAATTTTATTTTAATTGCGATTTAATCGCGCCAAAAATAATTTGTTATTGAAGTCCATGTTTTTAAGTTATAAAAAAAAAGAAAAAAATTTTAAGTTCGAATATTTTTTTCCTAATTAGATCTCATTTTATAAAAGTATCTACGTTTTCTTACAAAATTCGTATAACAATGAATAAAAAATGTTATTGAAGTATGAAACTTCTTTTAAGTTAATTTTTTGTTAATATTAAATAAAAAGTACAAAAGAGTTATGTGCGGTTTTTGCGTGTTTTATTATTATATTTATACTTTAAACACTAAAATTAAGTTAACTTTGACCGACGTTAGGTGGTAGAGTGTCTAAAAAAGACGTTAGGTGGCTAAGGGTTAACAATGTTTGGTCAATAGATCTATGGTGCATTCCACGAAGCGGATTCTTCAGTTTCGAAAACAGCTATGACTCTCTTTTCGTGTTTGGATAGAAAGTTCGTCATAATTGTGATGGGCGGCGCATTCAGGTCTTTTTTTAGGAGCCTAGACACTTCATATCTAAAACATTAACCAAAATGGCTCAAGGGAATGATTGTAGTTCTCTGCTCTATATCTGCTGTTAATATGGCATGATATTAGGAACTAAAGGGTGATCTATTTCGAGGTTATATTCAAAACTTTGCGTAGTCTTTTTTGAATTAATTTCATTACTGAATACTTTAAAGTTTTTTTGAATATCGTTCAACTATTTTGGGTATTATTTTGAATACACCTTACTCTTTACCCTTCTTCCTTTAAAACCCGATTACCCTCAGCACCGCTTCGGAATAGTATCCCATGCTCCATCGTCACACTGATAATTATCACCAAGTACCCCGCCACACCCCCCAAGGGCTCAACATTGTTTACTGATTACTGCAGTCGCTTCGCACATGACTTCTACTAATTACCGTAATTACAATTAATAAAAGTGAGCATACGTGCAACATTAACAATAAACACACATTATGTACCGTTTTTATTAACACACGCCGTGGCACCTCTCTGCACGCGCATTATAACTGTGCATTCCAACAGCGATAAAGCGTGCTTAGCCCAGTTCCCCAGTTGAGCGCTTCATTTGCCTACAAATGCACCACCCACATACCGTTATGTACCTATGCATGCGATTGTGCGACTTTTTGTTGTAGCCTTTTCATGTGTGATGTGCTTGTTGTTTGTCGAGCACAACATAATTGATAATTTGCTGGCAGATAAACCACTTACTGCTGGCGTTAGATCTCTAAGCGGCTTGTGGATTGTTTCCAGCAGCGTCAACAGCTGCAACAACCACAGCAACAACACCAATTATATGTTAGCTGTATAGTGTGTAGCCACCACCATATCAGCTTTGTGCAACATCCCATTAATATACCGTTACTTGTACAATGTATGTACCCTAGATATGCTGCTTGTACACGCATAATAACCCAAGTGCGTGGGTGTTTGTGTGTGTGTGTGCGTACTGCTCTTCCATTATCAAAGTGTTTCCGCCGTCATTTGCTTGCTAACAACTGTTGCTGCTTGCTGCTGTCAGTGCTGGTGTTGTGTTAATGCATGATTTATTAGTTTACGGTTTGACTTGTCAATGTTGGCCGCGCCTAAGTGCTCGCTGTGGCATAAGCAGCTGAAACATGTCAAACGCCTGTGTATTATGCATAAGATAGCAGAGAAGCCAAGTACTGTGTTTCACTTGCATGGCCTCCTAATTTATGCATATTCCATTTGCTGCTTCGCCTGAAAATTATGCGTAGACTACGCAATGCTCCTTCGTTTCGTTTGAAAATTTTGGCATATTAAATTATGCATGCAGCCTCTGCGGTGGAGCTACTTACATACATATTGCCATAAGTCGAAAACCATTTCATCAGTTTAATGTATTCATTAATTTGAAAATATTAAATATGTTTACTCCTTATGAGCAGGAGTAAGCACGTTAAGCATGTCAATTCTCATATTCTAAAGCAACAGTTAATGAAATGTACTGGATATCGTATTTTTCTTATAATTTCAAAATATTGTCCGTTGGGTGGGGTAGGTTAGATGGCTGATCAAATATCGCACGTGGACTGCTATATGTGAAGCCATAGAAAAGAAGAAATCCTGCGTTCGAACTTATAAATTAGCAAAACGTCTTTTCTAGAGCCCTCCGCCCCATAAAGACTCCATATATCACAATGGGCTCGTCTATGGTGTCGTAGAGCCAGAGGCCCACTTTCGTCGAGAGGCTCCACCTTTTGCCAATAGCTCCTCTACAGCAGTATAAGAAAATTAGTATTGCCGTTTTAGCTCTCTCTTTGATATTCGGCTTACAGGAAAGCTTCCTATCCAGGTTGAACATAGAAATTTCACTATATCCGCCAGTTGTAGACGGATATTTTCTATTTGCGACAGCGTTGCACCGGGATCTTATATCTTCTAGTAATTAAAACCACCTAGCTTTTACTTGGGTTGATGACGAGACCACTTCCGGCTGCCCAGTTTGTTACGACGCTGTGATACCCCTGCGTCAACTCGTATAGGGTGCTCAGAAACTTTCGTTTAACCATAAGTGCTACATTGTCTGCATAAGCAATCATCCGGCAGTCACGATCCTCATGTTTTTTAAGCAGGTCGTTAACGACCGGGATACGTAGAAGAGGAGAGAAAACTCCACCTTTGTTGAGCGCGTGGGTTGTCCCATTCCGTATGAGAATGAGGTATTTAAGATTTGATTCAACCCCAAGACCGTCCAGAGCAGTAACGATTGCTTCCGGGAAGACGTTATTGAAAACTAGTTCAATATCAAGGAAGGTCCCAATAGCGAATTTCTTAAACCTTATGGATTCTTCAAGCCATGATGCGATAGTATCCACTGACTTGCCTTTACAATAAGAATATTGCGCTCCTGTCCCTCGGAATGCACCTCCTTATGTCCCAGTGCATCAGTCTCTACAGAGTTTTTAGTAAGAAGGATGAGCGGCTGATAGGCCTGAAGTCCTTGGCTGTAACATGGGAGCACCTTGCTGCTTTAAAATAACCGTATTATGGTATACCGAATAATTGTTTGGCCAAAAGCAGGTCATAAATATAGAAGTTATGTTTAATTTGGTGATTAGTTAAAAGTGTTAGAATATTTTTTGTGCTAATTTAAGTGTAATAGGTATATATATTTTCTTAGTTTTTGACATTTTTGGTTTCACTCTCACTAACATGATGTAGGCATTTACAAATACACATCAGTGCAAAAAGTTACGTATACGCCCTGTACAAATGCATATAATAATAAGTAGAGCAGTATTGGCTTGACAAAAGCACACTTTTTATTGCCTTCTACACAATTTCGTTTACATAGATTAAGACCCGGAAACTGTAACTAAATTATACGGATAAAATATATTGCAATAGAAAGTGTTTTGCTAAGTTGTTAAGACTGTCCTTAATTACTATGCCAAATACGGGGGCGATTTGTCAATCAGTTTGCTGCCTAAGTCGGTACACCTCAGTAGTGGGTTGCGTTTTTTACAATGGGTAAAAATATGGAAAAAGAATTTGTTTCAAATTTTGTATTTCTAACCAAATTTCGTGTACGGAATCATTGTGAATGTTGGAAAAGGTTTACGTTGATTCAGTTTTATCAGAAACACAAGCCTGCGAAAAGACGGTCGAGAGATCGTTGAAGAAATATTTTTTGAGGAATAATTGAATATTTTGTTTTTATTTACAACTTCCAGGTGCTTTTTTGTCACAATGTATCGCCTGTTATGATATGGCAGTCACGCGTTTTGTAAAAAAAAAAACTTTTGAACATTATATATTTTTTTTGAAAAAGTCGTTCTAGGTTCGAATTGCTCTTAAACATGTTTTGAGCAAGTATTATTGCGCCTGTTATACTACACTGGCAGTCCAGCAAGAAAAAAGCTCGTTGTGTTCTTCGAAGGCGTGAATCGTATCAGATTTATATTACGCAAATAAAAGCGATTTTAAACAACCTCACAAAAAATAGTTGTTAAATCGCTGAATGATATGTAGCGTCATCTTGTTGGATCCAAAGTTGGTCGACAGCAACACCCTCCAATTCATGCATGAAAAAGTCATTAATTATGGCTCTATAGCATTCCCTATTAACATTATGTCCGCCTTAATTTTTAACAAATATGGATCAATGATTCCCTCCAGACATAGTGCCCACCAAACAGTGGCTTTTTGAGGATGTAAAGGCGTCTATCAAAAGCTTGTGTATTATCATTATTGAAACTATGACACATTTGTTGAATACTTAATGAACCCACTCGACCAAAAGTTAGCTTTGTCGCTGAACAGAGTCGTGATCGGTATCCACTGGATAAAACGTGCTGCAAAACCGATTCATGATTGCTCGAACTACAGGCTTTGCAAACTTTGTTCCGGATTGAGTCTATAAAGTGTTCCCTCATTGAAAACCACACGTCCAAAAACACACTAGTTTAAATGCATATGCTTTCACCTAAAGACCAGTAGTTGCCTAGTTCAACTATCCAAAGTCTTTGAATCCATTTACATATATATTTGTAATATTTGTCTTCCGCAAAAATGTAACAGTTATAAAACAGGGTAGAACATACCTAAACTTAAATAATCAGCGAATAGTTTACCTATTTAATTTTAAAATGTGATAATTTTTCAGAATAAATCTGAATATTATACAATAGAAATTTAAATATTTTACACACATCGCAAAAATTAGAATCACATTTTTATATCGCACAAGGGTACTAAATGCGTGTGTGTGAATGAACTGCGCTCGCTGCAGTGACCTCGTTAGAGCAACACCGCTTAATCCGCAAACTCTTGAATGCATAAATTTCAATAATTCAGATAAAAATATCTAATTAAATATTTGTGCATTACTGCAACATTTAAAATTGCTATATTTACCACGCATACACATCTATATCTATATATAGCAGTATACGATGCTAGTGAACCGAACACCATTCACCCGACTAGCATGTACAGTGACGTTAATTAAACGCGACACTTGAAACGAACTTATCACTGCGGATTTTATTTTATTGCATTATCTCCACACTAATTTGTATAAAGCAATTACAACTACAACTACACAATATTCACATACATACATATATACAGTTGCAAATTATTTAAATGTGGCTGTGAGAAATCAGCGCAAAATCAGCGCCATTCATTCGCGTTTTAGAGCGTGACGGAAAGTAATTCAATCCAACAAATTCAAATGTCAAAAACAAAACCGTAAATATGATTTATGCGCTATTCACTGAGTTGACGCGCGGGTGTGTGGCAGTCATTTGCTTTCAACGGATCACAAGCGTCGCACTATGAACTCCTCTTGTCTACTGTGATATAGTCGTGTGAGGCTGTCACGCATATATACTTGTATGTGTGTGTCACGTCATGATTGTATGATGCACATTTCACGCATGAAAACGCAAGGGATCTTATGCAAATGCATGTGAATAAGTATGGACGGATAGATAGAGCATGGAATATATGGTATTTTATATGCATGGGATAGAAGCGAGCATTCGCTGGTGTTTTTATGCTGCCAACAATGAGTTAAGTATAATGTCATTGTGCTGATTCACTATTATCACCCAGTGAGCACAAACTGCGTAGCACGCATGAAGCTGCTTGAGAAAATGCGGATTTGAGCGAGGAAATACGGATTAAGCCCTTGTATAAGAGGTGATAAAGAGAGCACGAAATTTCTTTTCTTTATTCCATTATTGTTAATACAGACTGCTGTCTTGATGGTTGTTTGGAGAAAATTCGCCCAAATATACCCTGCACATCCCGATTGTAAGATATCAATAGGTTCTGCGGAACGATTCTCACAGTAAAAAAGCTATAATTTGTTTTTAATGTGAGCAAATGCAGCCACCTCCAGAGAAGTGATCATTCACTTAATTAGCAGAGAGAGGATACTATGCTTAAACTTTTTAAGACTGCGTTCAGGGTTGGTCAAGGAATGCCTAACTTTACTATGAATAGCATTGAGTGTCTCTATGATAAGACTGGTATGGGTGCCAGGCCACAGCGGAATCGCAGGAAATTATAGACCTGATGAGCTAGCAAAGAAAGGCACCAAAGAACCGCTATCGGTAAAACGGGAGTGGATCGGTGCTCATGTATCCTCTTGTGTTTTACTATTGGATAGCTGGGCTTCGCGAGAGCTTGGACAGCCCTTCCCCAGCATCGGTACATGCGCTATCGCAAAAGATTTTTGGCCCAAGATATAGTTAGGAATCTGGTGATCTCTTTGCAACATCTGTGCAAATTTGTATTAGCGTTTTAGTAATTTATAGGATTTAATGATTCTGTAACTCTTCTTAACTTTGAGCACAATTTTCAAAGATTAATTTTTCTAACAATGAAATCAAATAGCAAAAAAAAATCTTTCTTCAATATTTTGCTCGCTGGGCTTACTCTCAACAAAGTGTGAGTGTCACTGACGTTTTCACTTTGAAATTTGTCTCTTCGCAGCTTTGTTCAATTTATGAGCGTATTTATGTTGACTTTCGCAACTTGAAAATATGTTGTAGTGCATCGTAAATATAACTTTGCTTATTGATGTGTGCAACATTGTGCGATTTAGATATGCGATTCGCAACACACTCGCATGTTAGCGTGATGTGTGTGGAAACATTAACTCAACTGTAAACATAAAATTTTGCACACAAAATGTTTTCCATTCAATGGCTAAACTTTCACATACTATATCTATTGTGTATATACGTGTGTGCGTCCGCAAAGTATCAAGGAAGTTTCACTTACTTATAATCTCGACCGACAGCAGCAAACATTATCTGTGCGCTGAGCACATACTCGTAAGGAAGTACAGCCTACTTTGTATGTGTACGTGTGTGTGTGTAGTTGGATGTGCAAAGTTGCTGGCTGGCTTCTGAGGTTGGATTACTGCGTCGTGAATTGCAGTCATTGAAATAATACACTTTCGAGCACATTTAACACTTGAGCGTTATGAGCATTATGTGCCGGGAAGAAAACTTTTCGATATGCACAATTTCATTGTATATGCATGAATGAAAACGAACATAAAATACTTTTTAATAAATACTTGCATACACACTTATATAATATGTACAGAGAGTTGTCTGTAATTCAACTTTTCTTCGATGGCCATTTGCAGTTTGAAGGCACATCAAGTTGGAAGCAATGTTTTAGTTTTAGATTTTAATTTTAATTTAAAAAAAATATTTAATTTTATTTATTTGTAGTTACAAGATTTTCTGGAAAATTTGCTTATTTTACAAAGCTTTTTAAAACGTTATAGCATAGTTTATGAACCGGATAATGAGAACATTCGTATCGTAGTATATTATCTGCTAGGCAACACCACTACTTAGACCTATTAAGATTCCTTACTTGATATTGAAAATATTTCCTTAAAAATGTTGCCGACAATCTGTGGGCTATTGCCGTATTGCACAGGTGGAGGAAGGGGGTTTGGACCGATATCATATCTGTTTTGGTTTAGAGGTTTAGGATCATTATATAGCTGTATGAGTTACAGACATGTCAATCTACCCGGGTACAAAACTGTAAAAGTCAAAAGTCAAAAGATTGGAAGTACACAAAATTCCTATTGGTACTCTACAAGTATAACAGAGACTGTAGGAATATGATCGGAATACTAACTGGTCGATGTCTGTTGGCGACACAAACCCGCAGGATGGGGTTGGCAAATCGAGAAGACTACATGAAATGTCTAGAGAAAAGCGCCATGGAAACAATGGAGCTTGACTCTACGCTGTAAGAGTCTGTGAAAGTTCACGTCAAGCACAGGCATCCTAAAGGATGACTACTCCTTATGGGCTTAACAACTGAACTCTATTTGGTATCGCAAAGGACCAAAACAGTCTATGTGTGGCTTATTTATCTACCAGATTAACCTAACTTAACCTAAAGACAGATTTAGTTCGACATAATATTGGCACAAAACTACATTACGATAAACACAGTTACCACACAAATGGACTGATAAAAGATCTACTGAAAAGTCTCCGGCCTACCATAGTAAACACATTGTTTTTGCAAAATTCGTTTTTGTTATTCAACACATTTCTCTTCAAGGGTGATACACTGATTATAGCGACCCTCAAAATTGTCGATACCATTTTTGTAGTAGGTTGGTCCTTTGCTTCCAAATAGGCCTCAGTTTCAATGATCTCCACTTCATTCGACGAAAATTTCTTTATAGCAAGCATTCTTTTAAGATCTAAGAAGAAGAAATAGGCGCTGGAAGCCAGACCTGGAGAATACGCTAGATGTCGAAGCTCAATTTATGGATTTTGGATTTGCAGTGACTTATGATACAGTGCTTTGTCTTGGTGAAACAGCGCTTTCTTTTACTTCAATTGTGCCCGTTTTTCGTCAATTTCGTCCTTCAATCGGTTCAATAACGCTATGTAATAGTCGCTGTTGGTATTCCTTCCTTGGCATACCAAATATAGACACCATAATCTTGCAATGTGTGGAGTCCACTCGGACGACTGTCGATTGTGCTTCACAGTGAAATTATAAAGACATGTTTCAGCCATTGTCACATATCGACGCAAAAACTCGGGTATATTACGCTTAAACATCTCCAAACATTGCTTCGAATCATCATTTTGTTGTTGCTTTCTGTGAACAGTGAGCACTCGTGGTACCCGTCTTGCATGGTGCTCTCTCATATCAAAATAATCGTGAATGATATGATGCATATTCAATTGATGCCTTTACAGTGTCTGCTATCTCGAACAACTTAACCTTACGGTCATCCAAAACTATTTTGTGGACATTTTTGATGTTCTCTTCCATAACAACATCGTTTGGCTGTCCTTTGCATTCACCATCTTCGGTGCTCATTTCACCACGTCTAAAAATAGCATACCAATTCTGGATGGTTCATTTTTCTGTGGCAGTCTCCGGAAACTTGTCTTCAAGCCAAGTTTTTGCTTCAACGGTATTTTTTCCTTCAAAAAGCAATATTTTATCAACACTCGAAATTCCTTTTTATCCATATTTTTCACAATGACATTATTTGGATCAGACAGAATGATATAATTCAAAAACTAATGATCCGACAGCTGTCAAATGTGTTCATGCGTCTTTTGAATTATAAGGAAGCTAAGAAAGATAATATAAATTTAATTCTAGTAGCGTGATATATGTATGTGTCAGACCGGGGACTTTTCTATAGATATATGGTATGAAATCAGTAGAAGGACAAAGATTTACACATTGTGGATTCTTTTTCTGTCATCGTCCATACCTCAGCACCATATAGCAGGACGGGAATAATGAGGCACTTATAGAGTTTGGTTTTTGTTCGTCGATGGAGGATTTTATTTATGCTGCGAAGATAAAGAAAGATTGCGACCATTTTTTGATCAAAATTGTGCCAGATAAGTAGCAGCAATTTGTACTTTTTTAACTATTATGAAAAAATTCTTTCAAATGGCATTGTATGAACAGTGGACATGGTTGTAATATAATTTCGTTTACTCTAAAATTGTGCAAAAGGGACGTAAAGCAAATGTGAAAATTACTACTAAAAATTTATGCGATGGTCAGAAAGGTATCTAGAAAAAATTTGTCTTGTTTGTTACTTTCGTATTTACATCCAAGTTCATATTTAAACCGGACTGGTCTACGTAAACTGCGTATATATATTTTTTATGTTCGTGTGAAGCTTAGTCATAATGCGTCAATTAGTTAGGTCGATAGTTTACCTGACAGTTTACATATTGAGTCAAAGGACTCATGGCGCGTTCTCTGAAGTGGAAAATGTCTTGGAAAATGTCTTGAGTGGATCTATAAGATCTTGAAGGGAGGGATATTGTCATCCTATGCCCTCGTGATTCTTACTACAGCGACCAAATAAAAGATCGCAAATTCGGTGAGAGGTTATTAGTGGTAAAAAGACTTGGACGTCGAATCCTCGCATTTACTCCGGTGGTTGAGCGTCTAGCTTGGAAGGTTTTCGATGGAAGTAGAGGAAAAGGAAGAAGGTTGTACAAATGTATGATTTTTTTTTATTTAATCGGTTTAGTTTGGGTTAAACTTGTTCTTGAATGTACAATCCTACTAATTTTTCTTTTGCGCTTTCAGCCTATTAGGTGGACATAGCAAACAAGTTTCTGAGGTAAAAAGCATGATGTATATTCTTCGAGGTGTACAGGGAGACCAAAAGTCCTTTCAAAACAAATCTAATGCTAGGCTGCCCAAGAATCAAATCATAGATTCGGGTTATTTAAAAGGATTACGAAATTTAAATATTAAAACTAATTTTTTTGTTAGTGAATATTTTATCAGCGAGGCATAGTTCAAGAAGGAAAATGACTTGGCGTTTTTTTTAGCACACTTTTATTATACAAATAATATCATTAGCAAAATTCCACAATTTAATACAGACGGAAGTATTTGGTACCACATTTACAGATCTAACCTTTCCTTGCATTCTATTCCATTATTCGTGCTATCAGTTCCAATTTAAATTTCCATTAAATTTGCACCAAATCAACTCACACCTCGCTTGGACATGTATGTACGTATTTTGTATATGCCTGGAGTAAATTAACGATTTGAATTTCAATCGCACACTCTCGTTCGAAATTTAATACCATCAAATTTAATAACAAAGCCGTTAAATATTTTGCCAAGAGCCAAAGGATATGCACGTATTTAATTGGCAATATAAATAAAATTTATGCGATCACAATCGATTAGTACACAAACAAATGCGCTGCAAACTGATTTGCAGCTACAGCTGCCATAATACCGACGGCGGCCCATTAGTCACATTTGCTATCAGATTCACAAGAGAAACACTAAACACAACAGCAAAAACAACAACAACTATAACAGAAATCAGTAATAAAGCAAATATGTGCAGAGGCGGAAGGCACAGATAAACAAGCAAACAAGCAGATTTGAGTAAATAGTTGTATGGAATAACGGCAGTTGGCGGTGGCAAATTAAAACGCCATCAAAACATAAACACAGCGTACACGAACATACACCCGCACCTACACGTTTGTGTGTTGTATGATTGTGCGCCCGAATGTATGCTTGTAATATTTATATACTAAACGCCCTCAGTGTGTAGCTGTGTGTGTGTGGGCATTTACGGCGCTACAAGCGTGGTCGTCATCAGTGAAGGTGACGTGCGCTCTACGCCCAGCGATTAAACGCATTCCTCTGTGAGCTTGCGTGGATGTGTGTGTGCGTTTAATCGATTGTGCGCTTTGCTCCTGTGTAGGATAGCATAGACCTTTGTTGCTTTTTTTGGCTATCGCTTACATAAGCAATTACATCAGAATGAGCACATTTATCGATGACATGCGAATGAAACATAAGAGGATTTTGCGAAAAAGTTTTACGCAATAAAAAGCACCGTGTCTGTTTCATTGGAGACGCTTAATGTGTCAAATGATATAATAAAGTAGTAATTGATTTTTTGGAGCGATTCGAACATACTTAGCTGCAGCTGGTGAGTGTCTAAAGGTCTCTTTGACAGTATAATATTTTTCTCACTTCTGTGTCTCTGAACTCTAAAGCAAATTAAGTCTTTTACATGTCCTCTTTCATGTTTTATGCTACAGTGTTCCGCTCTGTACAAAATTGCAGCGGTGCCTGACATAATTATCCATGTATCCAAACATGTAAATACCGTTCCCACGATAGTCGGGTCTTAGTAACCGGAACGGACCCGGATTTTTATCTGGCCAAGGACTGTCAACTCGGTACCGTATCCCGACATCACTTGTGAAATGTTTTTTGCCGCTACAACCACAATAATAATAATAATCCATTCCTAATTTCTTGGCGATACCTTGTCAATAATCTCCATAGATGGACTTGAGTTGTATCGGCCGATTTGTCTGAGGGCTATATGCTCAAGTTGTCCGAAAACGACGGTTCCAGCAAATGAGCAGCTTCTGCATAAGAAACGGATGTGTATGAAATTTAAGGACGATATCTCAAAAACTGGCGAACTAGTTCGTATATATACAGATAGGCATGGCTAAGCCGACTCAGCTTAATTTTTTCTGCTCTTCTGACATTTCTCTTCAGTAAGGTGTGCCATTTCATCATGGAAAGATATAAGATCCAATGAGTCAAAGTTATTAAAATTTATTACCGAATAAATTCGGAGTCAGTGGCCTCAACTGTAAGAGCGCTACGTCCAATTTATGGTCGTCATAATCATCCTGTCAGATCAACACCTGTGCTCCTAGTGGAAAATTTAGATTCCATACTACAAAACGTTCCCGTGCCAGTGAGACAAATAAGTCGAGTATATTGCTGTCTCCAGCGCGTCAATTGACGAACACCCAAATCAGTCTCCCACACGTCGTTCTCAAGCGTTGGGCATCTTTGTGATATCGTTGTGACGAATTTTGCGAAAATATCTTGTTATACATCCTTACAAGATCAAATTGACGCAAGAACTGTAGCCACTTCACCACCAGAATCGTCGTATTTTCGTGAATTGGGCTGAGCAACACTTGAAAATGATCAGAATTTTCATCGATAAATCATCGGCAGCGATGAGGCTCATTTCGGCTGAATGGCCTCATCAATAAGCAAAATATGCGGTATTGGTCAGGCAGCAATCCATACATACTCCATGAGTCACCATTGCATTCTGAACAAATTATGGTTTGGTGCGGTTTAAGGGTCGGCGGCGTCTTTGGGCCGTACTTCTTCCGTGTTAATCAAGATCGGGAATGGGAATCGCTACCGCTCAATAACAACTGAATATGTTTGGCCCGAAATGGATGATATGGACTTGGGCAATATGTGGTTCCAACAGGATGGCTCCACTAGCCACATAGCGAACGTGTAATCTGACGAAATGGCTCAGTCATTTGGCCGCCTCGCCATTTGACGCCGTTAAACTATTTCTCGTGGAACTATGTCAAGTCTATGGTCTATGCCAACAAACCAGCGACGGTTGATGAACGGCCGATTGAAAAGCGTCGAAAATTGGGTTCAGCGTCTGGACTTCTGTAAGTGTGCCCGTGGTGGACATGCAAAAGAAATTGAGTTCCATACATAGTGGTACCGAATGTACTTTAACTGGAATAAAGACTTTTGTAACACTTTAATTAAAAAACTCGATATGTGGTTTAAGAGTCTGAAGTGCTTTTATTTAGGTGTCGTGGCATTCAAGTTATAGAAACATGGATGTAATGTGCAAATCAAATCTTAAAGAGTTGCGAATCGAATAAACAACCAAAAAAATATATTAGGCTGGCATAGATTAAATTAGAGATTAGAAGCGATGTGATCCCTATTTGGAAACATAGATCCAAGCAGGTGTTCTGGTGGCAAGAAGCAAGGCCCATGTTGCGTAAGTACTTCTTCAGCTTGCAGTGGCTAGAATAGAATGTGACAAGTGGACCTGTTTAGGTTGTAAGCCGCCATTAGCAACCTGGCATGTCGCATGCCTTGGAGTTGAAAATTGTTGGGATAAACAATCATAAAACATTTTAGAAAATATAGTACGAAGTAAAATCATTTTAATGGGGTCTCCAATATTCCAAACAGCATAATTATGTTAGCAAGTATAGAAGTGGCGAATCGATCGGGGCTATTGCTTAAGATTTTTTTTATAGTTTTTCTTGTAAATTTGATTGAATTTAATTATTTTTGTTATAGTCACTTAAGAAAATATCACACACTTTTCCTTTAACATTTTGCCTAATATCTGTATTGATTTTTTTCTTCTTCGACAGATGTCAACATTGTTTTGAAACAGCAACTAAAACTACATATAAGAGAATTGTAGCGTTCTTTTGACGTTCGGTTAGAAAAATAGCAATAACAATAGTAACACTTTGGAAATACTTAAGTCATATAACGGGTGATTTTTTTGAGGTTAGGATTTTCATGCATTAGTATTTGACAGATCACGTGGGATTTCAGACATGGTGTCAAAGAGAAAGATGCTCAGTATGCTTTGACATTTCATCATGAATAGACTTACTAACGAGCAACGCTTGCAAATCATTGAATTTTATTACCAAAATCAGTGTTCGGTTCGAAATGTGTTTCGCGCTTTATTTTGTTCAGCGATGAGGCTCATTTCTGGTTGAATGGCTACGTAAATAAGCAAAATTGCCGCATTTGGGGTGAAGAGCAACCAGAAGCCGTTCAAGAACTGCCCATGCATCCCAAAAAATGCACTGTTTGGTGTGGTTTGTACGCTGGTGGAATCATTGGACCGTATTTTTTCAAAGATGCTGTTGGACGCAACGTTACGGTGAATGGCGATCGCTATCGTTCGATGCTAACAAACTTTTTGTTGCCAAAAATGGAAGAACTGAACTTGGTTGACATGTGGTTTCAACAAGATGGCGCTACATGCCACACAGCTCGCGATTCTATGGCCATTTTGAGGGAAAACTTCGGACAACAATTCATCTCAAGAAATGGACCCGTAAGTTGGCCACCAAGATCATGCGATTTAACGCCTTTAGACTATTTTTTGTGGGGCTACGTCAAGTCTAAAGTCTACAGAAATAAGCCAGCAACTATTCCAGCTTTGGAAGACAACATTTCCGAAGAAATTCGGGCTATTCCGGCCGAAATGCTCGAAAAAGTTGCCCAAAATTGGACTTTCCGAATGGACCACCTAAGACGCAGCCGCGGTCAACATTTAAATGAAATTATCTTCAAAAAGTAAATATCATGAACCAATCTAACGTTTCAAATAAAGAACCGATGAGATTTTGCAAATTTTATGTGTTTTTTTTTAAAAAAAAGTTATCAAGCTCTTAAAAAATCACCCTTTATTTTGGTATAAATCCTCCCAATTAATGTTGCTATATGCCTATAATTGATTTATTTTGCTTCCCTGTACCCTGAAACATAATATATATCTACATACATATTATATATGATATGTACATATATAAAATATATAATTTATTCTTCACTTCAACGACTTTTACCACTTTTTTTGATTTCAACAACTTTTTGTGTACTTGAAGACCAGTCTATCGTGCTTTCGTATTATTGAGGTCGCTGTCATTTATTTTGTGGCATTTTCATTTATTGAAGTAACTTCAGTATTTTCGTTCGCTTTCAATATTCCTAATGTGCCGGAGCATGTTAAACCCAAACTCAATGAAATGTTGCATGTTAAGACCAGCTGTTTGTTTGGCCGTCGATTGATTTGAGTTTTATTGCTGTTTCATTGTCTGGCTGTAATACGATAGCGTAACAATGAAGTGTTGAATTAATCAAACCCTTTAGATTTGTGGCATTTCGAAGAATAAATATTTATATTCCCCCCTTTCGATTAGTGAAGTGGGTAAATTGTGTGTAATTAGATTCGGTAATAAAAATATGGTTGAAAAGGTTGAAGCATAAACGCGTTTGTTTTTATATAAGTGTGTATTTTTACGAAGGATCAGAAGTAAACTATAGTAAATGGCAATTAGGACAAATTCAAGGGATATTAGAACTGTAAAAACACAAAAATTTCTGTAACAATGACTATGTGGGGATGAAAAGGGGTTCCCCAACTGTATAATAAATGGCATTAATGTTTCAAAGCTCTTGAAAAATACTACTGTCCATCCCTATTTTCTTGTAAAGCCGAAGTTCGATGTTACAAAGGAAACATTTTTTTCTGAAATATATTCAAAATATGCTCTCAAATTATTTGCTTCTCTAACCTCTTTTTAGGACTTTGAAATTTCAAAAAAAAAAAAAGATGTATGCTTAATATTTGTATGTAAGAAGCAGAGCTTTCATTTATAGTATACTTAAATCTCAGAACTCACTTTAACCACTGCACTGTAATGGCAGTTGTATGAATAACTGGATATTTAATTCAATGTCATGACACTTATTGTAAGTATTTCGCTTTTCTTCTCAAAGTAGCAACATTGACTATACCAACTAATATTAATTTCGAATAAATCGATGGAAGTAGTATAAACATTGCAAGTACATAAACAAACAAAATGTAAGTTGGCAGCAAGCAGTTAACAGCTATGCACTATCATCAATCATTCTTGAACGGCAGTCAGTTGTGGTAGTCAACATTTATGAAGCGTTTCATGGCAGAAAATCATTAATATCCACTTCTTCTTCAAAAGAAAAATCGTTTACACCACTTGGCTTACATTAATATTCGGCAAAGTTAATTTTTCATAGACCATGTTAATAGTTAGAACAGTCTGACTATTTTCAACAATGCTTGCAATGTATAATTTGTTTTTTTTTTTTTACTTTTACTAGTAGCATCTTTTTGGTTGAATCGGGTGATGGTCACCATGATTAACAAATACATACTATATATGTATATAATTCATAATTACTATATTGGCGTTCTACTCTGAGCCAAAATGGTCTCGCCGTCACTAAGCGCACGGGAGGCCTATTGGTTCAGTGGTAGAACGATAGAGGTCAAAGGAGATTCAACTCGGTTCCATTCTGATGTGAGCAGGACAGAACTAACACTCCTCGCCTAGCTTGTCTGTCGGAATGAATGCTCACGTCCCAGATAGAAGCTACACTTCATAGCAGTACGTCTACCGCTACCTTGATAAAAGTCATTTCTGTTTTAAAAACGAAGAGCTACTTACAGAACACTTCCTATCCAATCTTCCCTTTTAGCTTCGACCCATCCATGAAAAAGCTCACTACGCCTCTTCTCCAGCGATTTCTATCCACATAACCTTTCTCAGAATGTAAGCAGAGAAAACCCCTCACGAGTAGTCTTTGCGATGCAGTGATCCAAGTTTCCAGGAAAGCAGAAGGAAAGACTTTCAGCGTGTCCTTGTTCGGATCCCTTCATATTCCCAGCTTCCCTGAGCTTAAGAGCGGACTTCGCAGCTATATCCACGGGTGCTATATTAAAAATGGTATGAAGTGCTATTGTTGGTGTAGTCCTTTCATATAGGCACCTTAGTTGCTCAAGCTTTTTAGTAAGTGTAGCTTTTTCGAGTACCTTTTCCCAGACAAATACACCGTAGAGCATTACTGACTTTAGTTAGCTCGCAGACGGTATTTAGAATTTTTGTTTTTTACCATGAGAACAACATCGTCTGCTTAGGCTTTCACCTGACAACCACGTTCCACGAGTTCTTTGAGAAGGTTGGTAACCACTAAAGTCCAAAGCAGTCCACCTTGCGGGATTCCCCTATTAACCCTTCGGAACTGCACTGCTCACCTTCTCTGCGATAGTTCTGTCGCAAAGAAGACTACACCATATACTCAAACTTTACTCGGGCTTTAACCACCACTTCCGATCGCAGATTTTTGAAGGTCCTCTTCATGACGAAAAAGATGTCTACAGTAAATTCCTTGGGCATAGGAGCTTCCTCCAATCATGACACTACATCGTGCAAAGCAGTGTCGCTCAACCTGAATTTGATATAGGGCTGCTGGGCCCTTCACAGTTTACACATCATTAATCTTTCCCTAATAAACAGATCGAAGAGTCTCTGCAACGTCTTCAACAGATACAAGGATAAGCTAATTTTATAAACGTAACCTTAACCAATCTCCAGGCCTTCGGCACATAACCTAATCTAATGCGTTCGCGTAGATGGGGCTAGTTAGATATGACAGCCTAACTGTCGTCTGTTGCTACGCCGGTATGAGTCCATCAGGGTCTGGGGACGGGAAAGCTTTGAATGAATTCAGTGTCCAGGTAAGATGACGTTCATCCAAATGATCGAAAAAGCCTGTCAAGCCCTCTTGACGCTCTCGCAGTGGCACATATTCAGCGGAATGGTTCAAGAGAAACTGAGCACCCAGGAGTAGTTCCAAACACTCCGCGCTTCTCGCGGTCCAACTGCTATCCACATTTCTCGAATACCGCAGTGGAGTAGGCCTCTGCGCCAAAATACGCCTAAGCGTGAGTACTCGTCACAACTTCTCTAACTTCTATGAGTCATCATGGCTTCAGCACATTTTATATGCAACCGTGATAAACATACATACAAAATTCCATATACGTGCATATTTTCCCAACCATATTTGCCATATTAACCAAAAACCCAGCTCGCTTTAATATGACCTAATAAGATTACAACAGATTAACCATGTTTTTCGATGACCTTGATGTGCAGTGATCTGAAACGTTTTGTTTAGTGCCTGAATGGCTTAATTGTGCGAAGTGTGTGTGCTGACTATTCACAATATTTATTAACCGATTGGGAATGAGTAGCGAATCGAGCCGTACGTTCCTGCGCCACACATTGCCTTGCTTGATTTTGGCTTGATTTTTATCAACACTGCATTTATGCATGCTTGTCAACCACATTTAGGCCACTGAAGTCGAGCATTTTTAGGCGAAAAGGTTTCGATATCCTTGCGTTGCCAGAGGTTGTTGGTTATAATTTACGCTGACGCCGCATATTCATAGCTTTCATAACGCTTCAATCCATAGTTGCTAGCACACAACTAATAATGTTATTGTAGTCATATTTGTTGTTGTAATCACGTGAAGTTGTTGATAAAAATACGAAATAATGCTTTTGTTATTATTTGCTCAACACGCTTGGCATTGTTGCATGCCATTGTCGTAATTTCAGTATTTTTGCTTCGATTTTCCCCGTCTTTTTTCTTTTATTCATTTTCTTACGCTTTTACTATTTTATTTGTATTTTGGTGGTGTGGTGGTGGTTAAAGTCAAAGTCAATGTTGTTTGGCGAAAGTGGCAAATTACATGGTTTACATTTCTTTTCGCACACCGTGCCAATTGGAGCGTTATTGGCGAAATTTCTTGCTAGGTTTTTGGTGCTTCAATGTTTGTATGTGTGTTTGTGCATATCGAGCTGGCATTGCCGCCTCCGCGTTTTGGCTTTTATATTCGCTTTGTCGGCATTGACATGCAACGTTTTGAACGCCGAATATTCTTTTGTTCTCTCTTTCTTATTTGGAATATATTATTTGCTCAATCGCAGCTGAGACAAGGAATAAGCTTTTGGCTTTGTGTGAAATCAATTTTTATGGCTGCATAAGTTATTTAATATGCAGTTTAGGTCTTTGCTGAATAATCATATATTTTATGGAGTAGTTTAGTTAGTACTTAGTTTTACAATAGTAATTTTTTCTAATTTAGTTCTGAAAGTCTATCTTATATGATATGGATAGCACATGAAAAAACTAAATTTGTTTACTTTATGGTTTGGCAATATGTGAAATCAGACTACAAATACACCTACATACCATTTCACATTGTTTAGGTAACATCTCTGTTCTAAAAATAGTCAAAATCCTTGTACGTATATATTTTTACCCACGCCGATATCGGATACTAAGATCTCAATGAAGTTCACTGAGTGTATATTGATAATATAGACCAGTCTGCAATATTATTGTATGCAATATCAAAAATACATATAAATAGACAAAATCGCTTAAGAACGTACCCTAACCCTCATATACCAAATATATTATATATTCTGACCTTCAAGTTGACCTTTTATCTTATATAAAGGTTAATGTGATAGACATTTCAACGTCCTTCTCTGCTTTGGAAGCTGCTAATTAGTCGGAGCCGCCGATACCAATCAAAGTCAAGTGCTTGTATGTTTAAGACATTCTTTTTCCATGCCTATTACTTACTAAATGAAGATTACAATAAATCTAAAGAACTAAATTTGTAATGATTACATTGTATTTAAATACTTGGTAATGATTACTTAGTTAACTATTTTTTTTTGAATATTAAATAGGCATTATATTAAATGTAATGAAATTTTTTTACTGATTACATAATAGTAATGAAATTCTTAGTAATGATTACTTAATTCATTATTTTTTCACACCTATTTACTAATTAAATAAACATTACAAAAATCTAAGGAACGGAAATTATAATAATTACATAGTAATTAAATACTTAGTAATGATTACTTAATTCATTATTTTATCTCGCCTTTAACTCATTAAATAAACATTACAAAAATCTAAGGAACGGAAATTATAATAATTACATAGTAATTAAATACTTAGTAATGATTACTTAATAAACTATTTTTTCTTGAATATTAAATATGCATTAAATTAAATGTAATGAAAAATTTTTAATGATTACATAACTGTTATGAAATACTTAGTAATGATTACTTAACTCATTACTTTCTCATGTATATTTACTTATTAAATAAACATTAAAATAAAACTAAAGAGCGGATTTTGTAATGATTACATAATCGTAATGAAATACTTTGTAATGATTACTTAACTAATAAGAAGAATATCGATCTGAAATTTTTCTGAGGTGCTTCTCTGCTTTAAAAGCCTTGTCGGAACCGCCGTTATCGGATCATAATAGCAAATAGCTGTCATACAAACTGAACGATCAGAGTCAAGTGCTTGTATGGAAAACTTTTCAAGTTGACGTGGTATCTTCAAGAAATTTGGCATGGATTCTAGTTCAAGGATATATTATATTATTCGAAAAAATATACCAAATCGAATCACTTTAGCACATAGCTGCCATGCAAACTGACCAATCAAAACCATGCTTGTGTTGCTTATACTTTTATAAAAAAAAATCATAAAAAATCCAGTAGCAACCAAACTTGATCCTTTCTTATTTGGTTTTGTATACAACATTCTTTTTTTGTTTCAATGAGCAGCTTTCTTATGTCATTGCCACTTTCCATTTTTTGTTTGCAACAATTCAAGGCATCATTTCCTTTATTGACTTTTCTGCTCACCTGCAGTCGGTTAACTACGAAAAATCAAGCAAACCAAACATGAAAAACGAAAGCAACTAAAACTTGTTTGCGAAATGCTCAACAGTATATACACAAATACCGAAAACGCCAAAAACACCCAAAGCGTTTGCCGCAATGCTCGTGTAGAGTCTAAACCCGCTTGTGGCGGTTATAGGCTCACTATGCTCGTTTCCTTGACATGCAAATTTATTTTGCGTTTTTTGCGATTTATTTTGCGTTTTTTGTTTTTGTATTGTTGGCACTACTTGATTTCACTGTTGAAGTTGTTGGAAGTTGGCAAAACAATACAACCTTAAACTTTATTTAAGGCTATGAAATGCCACATGCAAAGTGCTCGGCGGTGAAGGTTTACATTTCACTCAAATCGATTTTAGCAATGTAACTTTGTTTGTTGTGCAGGCTGAAAAAATACACGATTGTATGTAAAGTGCGTTTGTGTGAAAAGAAATTGCTGGCCGAAATTGTAGTAGTATTCGTTCCTTGCATGAATATATGTATTGGTATGTGGATTTTTGCATAGGTCATATATACGGTTGTTTGTTGTGGAACCATTATTTATGTCAGCTTGCTCTAAACCCATTCAGGTCTTATTGCCCATTTGGCCTACGTTCTTTGTGACAAACAATTTGTGGTTAAAAGTCGATCTTTATTAATTTATTCACTTTATCCCCTCTACTCAATAATAAATCTCGAGCATCGACTTTTTCTCAAGCAACAAAATAGTTTTTACGCGTATGTATTATTAAACAAAAAAAAAAACATAACAAAGCGTATGAGAAAAAATTGTAATGATTACATAATAATTAAAAACTTAGTAAGGATTACTTAATTTCTAATATTCAATAAACATTAATATAAATCTAAAGTACGAAATTTGTAATGATTACATAGTAGTAATGAACTACTTAGAAATGATTACTTAAATCACTTCACTTTATCATACTTCACTTATCAAATAAAGATTAAAATAAAACTAAAGAACGAAGATTGTAAAGATTACATTATAGTAATTACATACTTAGTAATGATTACTCAAGTAATTTGTTTTTTCGCTTATTTACTTATTAAATAGACATTTAAAAAATGTAATGAACAGTTTCTTAATGATTACTTAAAAGTAATGAAATACTTAGTAATGATTACTTAACTCATTATTTTTTTATGCCTATTTTCTTACTAAATAAACACTAAAATATTAAAATTTGTAATGATTACATAATAGTAATGAAATACTTAGTAATGATTACTTAACAAATAATAGCAGATATTTGTTACTTGACAGTTCTCAGTAATTTAAAATTTTGAGTTTCCCCCAATTCTTTTAGAAGGTAATTTTCATTACGCATGTATAGTCGTCTAAAAGTTTGAAATAAAATTTAAAATATTAAAAAGTAATTACGAGTATAACTGTTATATTGTAACTTGCCTACGAAGTATTCACGAACTGAGCCTTGATTGGAAAGAAAGAAAAATTTGCAAAAGTAATTGCCGTATTGTATCAATTTTATCTCAAGCGTAAGGGAACACTGATGGATATTTTTCCGGGACAGAAATAGGGTTAACGACCGTTTCATGACATTTTTTATTTTCCTGTCAAATGATAATAATTAGCTTATGACGAGACATGCGAAAATAATTAAAGAGATATAGAAAACATGAAAATTGCTTGTCTAAAATTTTTTTTATCTTTGTTTTGCTGATTCATCGATTTTAGTGTATTTACTTTAAAAGTAATTCAAGACAAATTGTATGAAGATAACTTGTCAAATGAAAGGCCTTGATGAATAAGTTTTTATGTATCCATACAACCACTGTGTTTTGAGCGCTCATTTTATAATGCCAGCCATATGCTATAGTACTCTGATCTGAACAATTTCCTCGGATATTATAACGTTGACTTTGTCAATAACTCGTGCCAAATTACGTGAAGATATCTTGACAAATAAAAAAGTTTTCCATACAAAGACATATATTTCATCCTTCAGTTTGTATGGCAGCTATATGCTATAATGCTTCGATATCGGCGGTTCAGACAAATGAGCAGCTTCTTAGACAGAAACTGACAAGTGCAAAGTTTCAGAGCAATATCTCAAAGACTCAAGGACTAATTCCCATGTTTAAAGACAGATAAACAGACACAGTGCAGTACACCATGTTGTATGAGCTACACAGCGTTTACGTATAATTCACTTGTATGAATGCTCATTTGATACATCATTTTAACTGCGTATAACTTTGAAAGGAATGTTTTTTGGAAAAAAATAATACAAGCGTTTTGTATAACGGAATTTCATATTTTGTATTAGAATATCATTTTTTCAAGCTTGTAAATTTATTTGCCTAAGGGAAAATATCAAAAAAGCTTATGTTATACTACTGTGGGAAAAAATAGTAAGACTTTTTAATTTAAATTTCGCGCGAAAATCAATTCGTCGAAATATTTTTTTTTTCTAAGTTGGTATGACTGTCAGTGACATCTGTGTCAATGTTTTTTACGTTTGATAATTTTTCTTGTCGTCATTTACGGAAAAAACTTCAACTTGGGAATAAGAGACACCCTAATGTAATATGAACATATCAAAGTAGTAAATATATATAGCGTAATTAAAATATTTTCGTATTTTTTTCAAAAATTCCACCTGTTCAAAAACAACTTTGTATGAATAAGGCAAAGCCAAGAATAAACTGTTTATACATATATAACTATTTCCGCGTAAAGCAGAAAATTGCTGAAGTCGCTTCCTAGAAATCGAAGCCGTGGCGTTTAACTAATTTATAAATATTACACAAACTAAATAATTCTTAGAATTCCAATATTGAAAATTTTTTCATCTAAAAAGTTTTTTGTCAAAAAAATTTAATTGCAACATTTTCAAAACTTTGCATCTTCCCATTGCATTTAATGTTCACGGTACAAACAGCAAAGTTTCAGCGCTCTTCGCGTTGGACTTTTAATTTTCATTTTTGCCGAAAACTAAGCGCATTTTTAATATCTTGCTATCATTTACACTTTTTCAGCTGTTTGCAGCTAGTGCAATGGCTCATTAACTGTAAATTTTTTCACCGAAAGTTGTAAATAAAGTACTTGCTAAGTAGTTTTTCAGTATAGATATTTATTGCAATTAGAATTTTAATTAGAAATGAAGTGAAGCATATCGTCACCTAAAATGCAAAATAAGGTAACATCACTTTACTTAAGTTTACAGGCCAAAAAAAAACGATATAATAGAAACCACTCATATTGAGACAAAATTTGAGTTTCGGTTATAAAATGGTTATATATTAGTTATACATTAGTGATATATTGGTTATACACTGGTTATATATTGCTTATACATTGGTTATATATTGGTTATACATTGGAGATATATTGGTTATACACTGGTTATATATTGGTTATCCGTTGGTTATATATTGGTTAAATCAGACAGTGGGAGCTGAAAATTTAATGCTACATATTTGTAATATGATGTAGTGAATCGTAAGCAATAAAAAACTGAATTTCGATTTTTTTTTGATAATACGTTGTTTTGCAATTTAGGTGATGATATGTGAAATCAACTCATTACAGCTTTTATTACTTAGAAGTGTAAATTTTTGAACCATTTCAATGAAATGAATTAATAAGTGTGGAAAAATGCGAAAAGTTCATTGAGTAGTTTGGTGATTTACTTTACAGACATTCAAAACTCTGATTTCACTGATGTACTCAATTCCACCTTATTCCCTTCCAAGCAAAAGTTCACACAAAAATATGTCTTTCAAAACAAAAATACTACAAGCAAGTCGCTAATATCTTCAATTTTCCAATTCCAAAATATTTTGTGACGTCCGTCTGCCACCTGTTTTCATATCCCACCTTGCTTGAGCTATCGCCAAATAAATGCAAATGTATGCAATATGAAAAGTCAGCAACTGTCACTTTCAACATTAAAGTGCTGCCAAGACGACGGTGGACTTTTGAAAATGTGTGAAAACCAGATCTAATAAACCGATCAGAGCAGCGCTCAAGCATAAGGTGTGCAATGTCAGGCGCCCAACAACAATGTTGTGCGGTTAATCGCCGCCTGTCACCGCCAAAAATTATGCTGCAGACGTAAAACTAACTTGAAAATTTCAATTACCAATGCTAATTACTTTGCTGCTGCTGCCGCTGCTGGTCGGACTGATGAATGCCTTTGCTGATTGCCTAATTGGCGCGGTTGGCTGCGGTTTGCCGCACTCATTTTTATATCTCACAATTGTTCGCTCCACTTTTGGCATGACAGCTCGTTATTGTTGATTATATGGCATAATAATAAACGGTATATTTGTATTTTAATTACATTAATTTAATTCAACGTAATTAATTACTCTGTATGAATAAGTGTACCATAAGTACAGAATAGTTGGTGGAGAGAGTGTGAGAAAGTTGCGCTGAGTAGTGTTAGCGTGTATCATGCTAAAAATTACTCGGTACCAGAGTATAGTAGATGTGTATGTTTATACATTAGGATGAGCATAACTTCGCAATTTGATTTTTATACCCTGAACAGGAGCTACGAAGCTTGTAGTTATATTTTTATACATATATAAACGATCAGCATGAAGAACTGAGTTAATTTAGTCATATCCGTCTGTTCGCCCGTTTATATATATATCCGAATCAATCTGAAACTTGGCACACATTATTTTCTCCTAAGAAACTGCTCAATTGTCGGAATCAACCATTTTGGACCACTATAGCATATAGCTTCCATACAAACTGAGCGATCGAAATCAAGTCCTTGTAAGAAAATTTGAATCTGTGAAGGGTATTGAAAATTAGATGTACGGTTAACGGTTTTTTCTGTCATTTTTCTTATTTTTTGGCTAAAGGCGGCTGAAGTTTCAATGATCACCATGAACTTTTTGTTGCTCATACGACATGGTGTACTCTACTGTGTCTGTATATCTGTATACACGGGAACTATTCTCAATTTTTGAGATATCCAACTAAAACTTCGCACACGTCAGTTTCTGCATAAGAGGCTGCTGTCTTGTCAGAACCACCAATATCGGACCACTATAGCATATAGCTGCCATACAAACCGAGCGATCGAAATCAAAATCTTGCAAGAAAACTTTAACCCGCGAAGGGTGCTAAAACGTCAGTGCATCTAAAGTTAACGATTTTTGTTTGTGCTAAAGACTTCTGAAGTTTCACTGGTCATTATAAATTTTGTGTTACTCATACGACATGGTGTACTGCATGATTACAGTGAAACTCTAATCATAACCTTTACTAATTAGATTTTTAAAAGAAAGTTTTTATAGAAAACATCAATGTGCAAATTTTAGCTTGGTAAATAACAAACACCTTAATATACATACAAACATACACTCCACCGCCTCGCCCACAAACGCCGATTAATATCAACCAAAGTATTTCGGTTACACGCAGATGCAAAGTGTTGGCCCTGCGAAGCAAACACAAGCGCTGGCACATATCGAGGTTGCAATGCGAACATATAAATATAATACGTATGTACATAAATACATGCATACATCCATACAACTATACAACTGTACACATTTACACTGCATAGTCATTTGCATTCAGCGCCTTTTCGCCACACTTCCGCACCATTCGCTCGCTTTTCACAGTAAATTTGCAGCAAATTGGTAATTATTACCGCGCATTGGTATTTGTGGCATACGTCCAGCGGGAACCGCACAGCCATATGTTCCGTTTCTGATTTCATGCATGCAACGCGCGTCCGCCAATGTGTTGCTGGGTTTGCCACAGCAACGTTTGCTTACATTAATGATTGGGAGTGCACACGCGGGTAGCAGTGCTTTGCAAAACTTTTCCAGCACATTCAACGTGCAACGAGTCTCAGTGGATTTGATAGAGCAAACTACTGGCGCAATTTATTAAGAAAGGAACGGTTACACTCATCGGTCGGTTGCAGTAAGCAATAAGAGGATTGCATTTAAAAGCCAGTAGATAAGTAAATGAGAATTGCACCGCGACCTAGAGTCTATTGAAACCGTAAAAAAATATTAATTTCAATGAAGAGCACATTACAGGAAACAGACTTGGAAGACTGTATTCAAAAATTGCTAATTGTTAAAGAATTCGCCGTTGAGACCTTCCTTGATATTGAAGGAGATTTCAATAACGTGCTGCCGAAAGCAGTAGTTACTGCTCTGGACGATCTTAGGGTTGAATCAAACCTCAAACACCTCATTCTCAGTCTTTTGTACGACACAGTGATAGAAACGGAATGGGGCAAATTGCGCGCGAGCTGGGAATAGGGGAACCCCACAAGGTGGAGGTTCTCTCTATTTCTATGAAACCTGGTCCTTAACGACCTGTTTAAAAAACTTGAGAATCGTGGCTGTCAGGTGATTGCGCACTGCTGAAAAGGAGCCATTGCAAAGAGGTAGGGTCTCTCACCGAAAAAGTGCTCTGGCTCTACGACGCCATAGCCCATTATATTCTATGGAGTCTTTATGTGGTGGAGAGCTCTAGAAAAGTTTATACTTGCAAATAATCTCGAGTAACAGTGTGTTCAAGCTCGCTATCAATAGCATCGAATGTCTTTGGGATAAGACTGGTATGGGTGCCATGCCATCGCGGAATCGCAGCAAATTGCAAAACTGATGAGCTAGCAAAGAAAGGGAACCTAGAACCGCTATTAGTAAAATGGGGACCCGATACAGCTAATACAAATACAATATTTTCAAAGTTACGATTGACTTCACTTTCGGTTGGTTAAATATTAGGGATTCAAATTAAGAATTATGTAAAAACAAATTATAAAAACTTACACTGTATCTTCTTCGGTTGAAATGTGTGATTTCACTGAAAATAGAAAAAAGGAAAACATTTAAATATTTACAGTAATAACGGAAATAAGCATATATATATATATATTTTTTTTTGTCTCTAAACATATGTTTATCGCCACCTAAAGTTTAAAATAAAGTAACATCAATTTTCATAAGTTGACAGGCGAAGGAAAAACGATATAATAGAAACCACTCACATAGGAACAAAATTAGAGTTTTGGTTACATATTGGCTATATAATGGTTATCCATTGGTTATATATTGCTTATACATTGGTTCTACACTGGTTACATATTGGTTATATATTGGTTATACATTGGTTACATATTGGTTATACACAGGTTATATATTGCTTATCTATTGGTTATATATTGCTTATATATTGGTTATATATTGGGTCTACCAGCGAAAGCTGAAAATTTAATGCTTCATCTATGTAATATGATGCAGTAAAACGTAAGCTATGAAAAACTCAATTTCGATCGTTTTGATGATACGTTGTTTTGCATTTTAGGTAATGATATGATATATATTTTCAATATTAAAGTCATAATCGTTTAGAATACTAATAAAATATATCTTCGAGACACAAACTTATTTGAATATTTGTTTCTAAGCTATATCACATAACCTCAAAAGTCACTTAGGTTATCGAAATGTGACTATCAGCCATTCAAGCCCTTGAGAAAATTGCCAGCCACTTGAAAATATCATCTCAATATCTTAGTCGCTTATCTCATAGTAACAACAGCAATAAAATGAAATATGGCTGCACTTTGGTTCAAAGCACTTGATCAAGTAGCTGCTATGGTAACATAATATTAGCACGTTAACCACAACAACAAAAACAATAAAAATAAATAGTCAACCAACATTGGGGTGTGGTAATCTAAGCTGAAAATTGTGAACTTTCAAAATTACAAGTGTAATTATTTTTGGCGGCTGCGACCTTCAGCGACCCACGACAGCTACGTAGTGCGCCAGCAACACTTGCAAAGTAACGGCATGGCAATTATAACGGAAAATAATAATAATTTCAAGTACACTTGGCAAAGAAGAAATATATGTGTCAGTGTGTAGTTAGTAATGCAAAGTACATTAGGGAGGAGCTTACACGGAGACGAAAAAGTTTAAAAAATCTTAGGAAGATGTAGACAAGAAGCGTGAAAGGAAGCGGCAGAGTGCTGCCAAAGTAACGGCTTAAAAAACATACGTCAAAAATGTACGTCTGTGCCAACAACCAGCAAACACTTTGCATACTTTTCCTGCACACACACATGTACATATACCGGCAATATGTACATTGTGAAAAATGCCTACATGACGAAGCTGCGGGGCAAAAGAGATGCGCAAAGCGACAGCAGTGACAGGATAAACGCTCATGCATAAACTAACATGTACGCCCAACGCCACAAGCACCTTGTAAAACACATGCAAATCACATGTGACACATACGCTTATTATACATATGTATAAGAGCTTGAGACTCTTGTGCTACCTGTGCGTTGTGCCTAAGCTATGAATAATCATACATATGCCAGAGCATACCTTTCTAGCGTTATTATGTGAACTTGTCTAGTTTCTTTTGCCGTATTTTGGTTATATAAATGTGCGCCGTAAAGGTGTGTGTGTCAACAGCCACTTCACGGTCACTATGTTTGTAGGTATTTGTGTCAGCATCCGGCGCCAGTAAGTCCTCTCGCCTAAACTTTTCATTTAGCGCACACACACACAAAAACACACAAGTTTGTGGATTTGTGCGGGGCATTAGTATATACATATATATATTCAGTATATACTATATATTTGTAAGTGGGGTCATCTTTCGCTCACAGCCACTTACACACTTTGACCTTCAAAACGTGCAATTGGTTGAAATAGCGGCGGCGAAGCGGAGGCAAGTCAAATAGCTGAGACAGCAGGATCTGCTTTACATTGCTGAGGTTTTTGGTGTTTTGATTAAAGCTTGTCACATTATACTATATAAATAGAAATATATATTTATTTTATATACATATACATATATAATATTTATTTTGTATATATAGATATTTTTATATTATAATGACGATGATGGTACGCGATTGCAGAGAACTATACGTGAATTTAATAACATTTTGTCTTTGTGGTGTTATGTTACTTGCTGATGTCAACAAAACAAAAGCGTGAGAATTTCTCTTACTTCTCGACATTGCGATAGCAGTTTTAGCAAAATGCCGCTATTATAAGCAACATTAAATACCAGCTCTTACGCTTTTCCATTGCATAGTGTACAAATAAACAAGTTATTCACTTGTCATAAGGTGGCTATATTAGCTTGGCCGGCAACATGGCGTATACGTAACTTCCGTTTTTGAGTTGTGACTTCTCTTCAAATTTCCTTGCCAATACTGCGCTTTAGTTGTTTTAGAACTAAAAGAAGAAAAACCGTTTACTTTGTCTGCACCAAGAATGTAATACCCTTCACAGGTGTATAGCACAAAAGCATCTACATATAATAATATTGATTTTGATCGGTCAGTTTGTATGACAGCTATATGCTATAGTGGCCCGATCAGAATAATATTTTAGGAGATTGTACAGCTGTCTCTAAAAATAATACATGCCAAATTTCGAGAATATATCTTGACAAATAAAAAAGTTCTCTATACCACGACTGGATTTTGATCGGCCAGTTTATATGAGAGCTATATGAAATAGTCCGATATCAGCAATTTCGACAAATAAGCAGCTTCTGCTGAAGAAAAGATCGTTTGCAAAACTTGAGATCGAACGACCATAGTTAAATCGGCTCAGCTCGTCACGATAAACATTTATAAATAATCTTTACAGGGTCTCCGACGTTTCCTTCAGGTTGTTAGAAGTTTTGTGGCGAACCCAATATACCTTGCTAAAAATGCTAATCATAAGAAAAAGTATGCATGACATTTGATTTTCATTCAACATACTTTCCAATATAATTTAAAAAAAGCATATACAAATAAGAAGCTACTAATTCAAGTGCTGCCAATAAGTTGTTAGCTTTCATGTCGTCCACAACCGGATTAGCAGAAGTTGTATACAGTAGCACCACAAAAAGGTTGTTAGACGATAACAACCCGAATTTGTGGACACGTTCGCAACAACGAAATGAGAAATAAAAAATTTCAACTGAAGTTGAGTTGAGTTATAAAAAATTTCAACTGAAGTGGAGTTGAGTGATAAAAAATTTCAACTGAAGTTGAGTTGAGTTATAAAAAATTTCAACTGAAGTGGAGTTGAGTGATAAAAAATTTCAACTTAAGTAGAGTTGAGTTGTAAAAAATTTCAACCGAAGTGAAGTTGATTTGTAAACGGTAATAGCAATAGATTAAAAAATATATTTTAGAAATTGGAAATGAAAAATATAAGCTTTGGTGTATGGCAATTGTGTCGGAACAAACTAGTCGTGTTTAAGATGTTGTTTTAATCATTTCAATGCCTAAATGATGAAAAAGAGAATTCAAAACCTTCCTCTAAACGTAAATGTCTGTCTGATGAAGAGACCATCTTGCATCCTCCTTAAAAAAAACCCCCCACCCAGCATTGATCTCACGAATCCTTCCTCCCTTTGTCCTCAAAGAGAGAAGATATCGTCTGAATACAGAGAAATCGGTAACTGAATATAGCAAGCGAAAAATTTCTCAGGATCTGCTCCTAAATGACTACAAGTTCGGTAATAAAAATGTAGTTGTAATACCGCAGAAAAATACAATTTTCACTTCAAAACTTGCTGCGGATACCAGAAACTATGAGGTTCGCTCAGATATGGTAATATGCAGTATCTTATAACTCGATACCTACTGGCCATTGTCGCATTCGCTCATTTATCCTTACAGAAATTTGAACACCTGAATGCTAATAATATTTCTCCCTGAATGCAAGCGACGTTTTCTTGAGGATTAAAAAACACTACCCTGATCATTTTGTCTCGAAAAAGTTGCTTACAATGCTAATTATAACCACCACAAGCTTACTTTTCACATAGCTTTTTATAAAGTCTTCTCTAAAAAATATACCATATTTACCATGTCGCTTACGCGATTTTCATTTCAAATCAATTTTCGTTTAATTTTTCCCAATTTCTTTCGCTATATTTTGTAGTTTTCGCCCATGTATAATAGATTCTTCCCCAAAACAAGAAAACTCAAAGGCGAAATAAGCTGCACCACACTCACTTATACATTATAAGCTACAAATAGATATATGTAGCACTGAGCACTCAATTTATAGGCTGACATGTCACGTTATCTCGTAAATACACGAAGTTGCAAAGAAAAAACGAAAGACGGAATTCCAAAAGCAAAGAGAAATGTGAAATAAGTGAAAAGGAACACTTCGAGGAATTTTAATTTCATTACATATTTAAGCGCCTGCTCATTACCGTATGTGGAAGGTATTAATACAAACATACTTACACACATACAAAATTCATCCATATATAAATACACACATACATCCATACCTACAAACATATAAAAATAAGCATAAACATTTTTCTACCAACACTTGTATACTATAAGCCTACATCGATGCCTTAAGCCGCCCTTGGCTGATTTTTCTCAACATTACAGTCGCGTCTACTATTCACTTCAACATCTTCGCCCTCTTTCGAGTAGGAAACGAAATTTATGTCGCAATGTCATTTTCGCAGACAGCCCAGTAAATATACATGTCGAAGTCAGTGATGCTGCCTTTGCTGGGATTTTATATTTGCTATTTGCACTTATCGAAGCAGGTGCAGACAGCGGCTCGTAAATTTCTATGCGATTTTTCTTGCCGTTTGCGATTTTGATAAAAAAAAAATTATAAAAAGTCAAATTGAAGGATTTCCTGAGAAGAAATTGCTTGGGTAGAGCAAATTAAAATTTTTAAGAATTCAATTATTGCTTAGCTCCCCAGCTGACTTACGACTTAGCTCGTACATAAGGAGGTTTCAGTTGTAAGAGAAAGATGTTTGTAGGCATTATTGGGCAATATTTTGAAGAGAAAATACTTTAGACAGCGATAAGAGACTTAATTTACGTTCTCAATACAGTAGAGACCACCACCATACTGGAGCTATACTATTTAAGAGAACACAAGGAATTAAATGAAATAAGACGTTTCGGGCAAAATCATAGACTATAGATTACAGATTAAAGATTATAGATTATAGGTTATGGATTATAGATTATGGATTATAGATTATAGGTTACAGATTAAGGATTATAGATTATAAATTGTAGATTATGGATTATAGTGTATAGATTATAGATTACAGATTACAGATTACAGATTATAAATTATAGATTAAAGATTATAGATTATAGATTATAAATTATAGATTATTGATTATAGATTATGGATTACAGACTATAGGTTACAGATTATAGGTTATAGATTATAAATTATAGATTGTAGATTATAGATTGTAGATTACAGATTACAGATTACAGATTATAGATTATAAATTATAGATTATAGATTATGGATTATATATTATAGATTATGGAATATAGATTATAAATTATAGATTATAGTTTATAGATTATAGATTACAGATTATAGTTTATAGATCACAGATTGTAGATTGTCGATTATAGGTTATAGATTTATACCATAAATGATATAGTATATAATGTGGATAGAGAGAGTGATTTTTAGGTTTACAGAATCAGTGATATTTCCAGAATATTTCTTCCTTCTTCCGAAACTAAGCTAAATATATGAATTCTATTATTTTCACTATAATAATTATTAAATTCTGCCCAACAAAAGGCCAATTGATAATAATTTTAAAGGAAGAAATTAGAAATTCTTAAGTTATTGAAATCTTTTTAACAAAAAGCAATATCCGTTTTACTACATTTCACTTGATCTCTATTTTCGAAACTATCACTGAAGGTAGATGACATGAAAATTCTCCAAGAATATTTAAAATTAGTTGGGAGACCTTAAACCCATATAATTTGAAGAAACTGTATTTATAGAGAACGACCAAAAATCAAAAAAAAAATAATAATAATAATTTTGAAACAATTTCACACTTAAACCCTCACTTCTTTAAGATTATTCATTTCAAAATGCACAAAATGTGGCATATTTCCAACACTTTCTTCGAACTCAACCGCAAGCAACAATAAAATCGAAGCATCATGACAAATAAGAAGAAATGAAATGAAATAAGAAGAAATTGCCTACACAGTATTTTAATTTCGTCGAAATCAGAAAATATTTTTTCGTGCTTATCTCTGTAAGTATCTTCGTTAGAGCAATAATATTTCTACTGTCTATGCCACTCAATGCCTTCCTTTGCAAGCTGAGACCCAGTTTTGCCTTTTCCTGCGCCGTCGACGCTGTCATTGCCAATGCAACAGTGGCATTTATTGGTGAACTTCCAGCGAACGAGCAGTTGGCTTGGCGCCAAACTGATTTTTTGCCAGCAATTTTTTTGCATCGCCTGGTGAAAAACAAAAAAAAAAACCGAGTCCCCAGGTCTCATACTGCTCGCGTGTACATATATATTTGTATATGTACGTATAGCTTTGTGTATGTATTGATATTTCGCTTGCTGCAAGTGTGTTGCAAGTGGAAAATTGCGCCATCGGAATCACTTTGCTCACCAAGCAGCTCAAGTCTAATTTGCTGGATTATATAAATTCGCGATATATGTATGTATGTATGTATAAGGGGAGATGAGGATGAGCGTTTCATGCGAAAGTGGAAAAAGTCGATTAGTTCGCAAGCGTGAATTCGTGCGGCTGCTGGTTGCTGCGGCTGCCTCTTCTTCGGTGACTGCTGATGTCAACGTGTTAGTGAAGATGTGACAGCAGTGGCTCGTTAATAAAAGTTCGCAGCTTTTTATTACAATTGGCGTTGTTTGTAGTTGTTGTTGTTTTTCCTTTTTTTTTTGCTGCTGTGCGTGGCGCAAATTTGCTTGCAATTTTCCGGTGCTTGAAATGGGCACTCATACGCTTTTAGCTGGCTGTGGCAAGCACTTACGTGTAAAGACGCAGCTTTAGACGCAGCAAGCGTCGGGTGATTTGGCGAAAAAATTTGCATTAAAGCCAGCAACGAGATCACGAGAAAAACAGAATAGAAATAAATTCTGTGCAATACGCTCCTAGTTGAATGCACGCCAGCAGCTATGAAGGACGCTAAAGTTGGCACTGTGGCGCGCTGATCACTCAACCCACTACAACAACAATTCGCGCGTGTAAATGACTGAAATCGTTAGGAGTAAAATGTAAATTTACGGCTGAATTTCGGATAGCAAACGAGAGGGGTTGGCAGGCACGGTAAAAAGCGCGAGTGACAACAGCTGCCAACAGTAATATGGCTGTTGTTGTTGTTGCAGTGCAGCTGCATTGCAAATGAGTTGCAATTCAAGCAGCTACAATCTGTCACCCCCATACACATATATATATATATACAAGCGCAGCCATTGTAAGCGCGTGTTGGTGGCGCCAACTTATACAGTTAACTGGCATAGAAAATGTAAGCTAAGCGAATGAGTGCCAAAGCTCTCGGCGCATAAAAAAAAAATCTCGAACGATGGCATGCACGACTAAGCGCAAAACCGAAAGTAAAACGTATAAAAATACGCTAGCGGCGCGTTTAGTGGGCTCACCATGTGACCCCAAGCCTTAGCGTTGCTGCGCGGGCCGCAGTCGGCGCTCGACATTTGCCGCAAGTTTAGCTTAAGTGCACGGGTTTTTCACTTTGCTATTTTGCAACACGTTTTATAGTTTGCTGCAATCTGTATGGCATATGGCCCTTGCTGTTGCTGCTGGCACCGGCAGCATGGTTGGCAACGCAGCCATGATGAACGAGCGTAGCGAGCACATATTTTATTGAGCCATTAGGCAGATGTAGGTGTTGAAAGTAAAAGTCAGAAAGCAAGATCGTATTTATAAATAAATATGAAATCGATTTTTAAGCGTTAAAAATATATTTAATTCCATCAAATAAAAGCAGACCACATTTTTCCAATGGAACGTTGCTAAAATGGACTTTTAAGGAATTGTAACTTATCTGCTTTTCCACTAAGTTATCGCTTGCTGTTTGCGACCTGACAAATTTTAAAAATATATTGATGATATCTGAAATAGCTGAGCTATAAATTCCATAATTCCGATTTTAAAAAATTGTAGCACACATTTGGATAAATCTGTATCTTTTGCCAATTCAAAGATGTTGACATGATAGCAATTTATTAAATGCGTCCAGGTCTTACTTTTTGCTGCGTAGCAAAATTGCTGGAACTTTCTGGAAATTATTCCAGTTTGCTTCACTTTCCAGCATGATGCTGATTAAATTGTCCATGCTTATTGGGACAACCAGGTCTTCTACGGAGATTGCCGTCGCACATATTCAAAGGCTCTCCGTTCAACATCGTCTTCTGTCCCGACGTTGTATAGGCATAACGGCTTTTCGACTTTTCCCATTCTGTGGGGGCACTTTTTGAATCTGTGGCCGAATAACAGCTGAGTTGTGTAAAAGTTGACTTCTCCCAATTTACGGCTTGTCCAAGAGTTTAGATATTTTATTAGTTTGGCCCTCTATCTTCCGTAACTCTCATTTTTCTATCTTCGTTGCCATGTTGTTATTATGTCTTTCTTTATTTTTTCTATGGTGCTCTTGTTATTTTCGGACGTTTTCTTTAGCTCCCACAGCTTTTTTCTTTCGTAAAGTCAATTACAGCATTACCGCTTATAACTAATGTTGCACCGTACACTCTTCGGTGCGCTGATGAAACTCTTAGGGCTGCGGTGCGGTGCACCCTGGCCACTACCTTACGCCGGTTTTCCTTTTTAAGCACATCTGTCCAGATGTCAGCTCCGTATAATAGGACGCTGATTGTCGTCGACATTAAAATATTTCTCTTTTTTTGTCTGGGACCACCTATGTTGGCCTTTAGTCTGCTAAGTTGTAAGGTGATTTATTCGCTGCCTTTCCTGCGGCGTGCTGAATTTGTTCCCAGAGGAATAGTCTGGGACCCATTTTTATACCTTGGTAGTTTTTTGCTTTTTATGTCCTAAGAATATGCGTAGCTGTTTGCTTACTTATATCGAAAGGTATGTGCTTATTGGTTAACAGTAGCAGCTCTATTTTTTCCACAGCGAGCTGGAGGTTGTGTGGGTCGCGTTTTTTCTGTGTCATTACTGCTGTAATATCGTTCGCGTAGTGAAATAAAAACGATTCGTTTGGCATCTCGAGTTTTAGTATAGCGCCGTAGGTGATGTTCCACAAACCTTGACCTAGAATGGATCCTTGTGCTACTCCTAACGGGACCGCTATCTGTCGTGATCCCTCTCACGTTTGGTACAGCGGTTTTCTGTTACTAAGGTAGCGCCGCACCACAGCTCTGAGGTAGTCGGGAATTTCAAAGTTTTATATTATGAAAATGTTTCAAAGAGCCTCTTCTGGAACAAAGTATACTATTGTGATAAACTAAACGATGATTTTATTTATAAAATATAAAGTTTTTTATTTAGCTTTCAAGACCTCGAACTATAATTTTTGCCTTTTCAGACGAATAGCTGAACGCAAACGACGCATCACGTTCAAACAATAATATTTGCTGATTGTTTAGTCCGCCGGAAGAAAGTACTATGAACGATAATAACCTCACCTTGTTTTTCTTTCATAGTGGTATATTGTTGATTAATATTGTTTCTTCATCAACAACAATTTTAGATATACAATCAGTGCTTTAACTTATTTTCAGTTGAGCAAGTTTTTGTTGTTGAACCCTAAAGTTAGTTTACTATATTTATTTCGAAACTAACATTTCAAAAATTTTCAATAATATCGTGTGAAAAATATAAATTCTAATGGATATTAGCCTTCTTAACTGCAATCTTAAAAGCCAATCATCTTAATCAGTTTATCTTTAAAGGATTTTTTTCTCGAAAAGGCATTTTTCCCATACTATTGTGATTTCTCGAAGACCAATGATGCGATCAATATAAATTTTTTGTACACATTTTCTGAATGTACATTCATAGTTTTTCACACAATTACCTACCATTTTTTGATCTGATCCAAATAAGATTTTGATTAACCAAAAATTTTAAGAAAAATTCAACTGTTTTTTCAAAAGCCTCCATTTTGTAAATTTTTGATATTTTTTCTATGAAGGAAATTAGGAAATTGTGCAGCCAAAAACGAAACGTCGGCCCTATAAAATATATACTATATACATATGTATGTATATAAATGATAATCCCTGAAACAGTGGAAGGCCTTTTGTTTCAAGCTCGGGCGGCAAAAACTATAATATTAATTTTTTTTTGTGTATTTATAAAATATGTAATATACATACATTTAAATTTAAAAACATTCGATGCGTTAGATATTCACTTCAATTCTTGAAGTATGAAGCACGATAGCAGCTAGCTTACGATTTTCTTTAGTTCTGGCAGCGAGTTTCTGCTTGAGGTTGAGTGCTGCTATATAATTGTTAAAGAAAAAGGATACAAGTGACAAATTTCTTATGCAAATATAAGTTAAAATTTCACTTTTTCGCTGGTCACAGAGCTTTATATAAATAGTTTTTGAAGCAATGGGAAAATGTCAAAAATGTTGGTGAATGCATTTGGGTATGACAAGCAGTGTCACTCGATAGAGTTAGGAAACTCAACTCAATTCAGTACCGATATTAAGAAAATCATCACCACATGAGAAAAAAAAACAAAAAATTAAAAAAAAACCAAAAATAAGGCATTTAGAAATAATTTATAACAAGGTCCTTATTCCAAATATTTTTTAAAACATCGAAGCAAACAGAAAATGCTCCAAAGGAGTAAATCTTCAAGTTCAAATATGGAATACCTAAAACCTTGCTCGTAAACACATTAATAAATCAGAAATACATGAAAGATGCCAATCAAAACTCCACAAATTATTTTGTAAATACAAAAACTCTGGCAACCAGCTAAAAATGCTGACTTGGTGATTGGAGCAACAACTAACAAATGTATTTAATTTAATAATATTTATTTATTTTTTATAAGTCTTCATGGAAATATGTCAATAGTTTTCGACTAAAATCATTATCTCTATTTTCGTATATGAAAGTTATAGATGTCAACTGTCATGCAACACTGAGTACACCAAATAACAATCATGGTCGTAAAATTGAACTTTTATGAAGGCACCAGCTATGTTTGACCGATTCGAGGTTAAATAACTGCATGTGATAAATGCTTGACACCCCACACTTTTTATCCTTAATTGCCACTTTTTTAGCAGGCACTCATCTCTCTCTGTACTGCTGTCACTTTGTTTTATTGTTGCATGCAGTTGTCAAGTAAATTTATGAGTCAATCGGTCAGCAGGGTAATCGCTACATGTACGCCCTTGCCGCTGCTTCGCCTGCAAAAGCCACCACTTTTGTATTCCTCTTTTTATTATTTTTCTATTATAAGCGCGTATGTGTGTATGAACATACTATTCAACAGCGAACATGTTTTCGGGCGGCCCAACTGGCTGTCATACTTTTGTGAACTTTTTCGAAAGCAGCTTCTTTTGTTCTGGCAATGCTTCAGCGACAGCGAGGGCGAGGGCGGAAGGGGGCCAGTGTTTTTCGACTTTTTTGCATTCGCAGCGAATTACAAATTGTCACTGCTTGGTTGCGTTTCCACGGCAGCCAAGCATTTGTTGTCTGGGGTGCTGCCAACTGCGCTGGCAATGGCGCCGCTGCGTCTGCTGCTGATGTGATGTGCAACTTTCGTGCATGTATTTGCAACAAAATGTTGACTTTGCTCTACAGTGCAGTTGACTTACGGAAAGCGCAACGGCATGTGTGTATGAGTGTGTATACAAACTTTCTTTTTGATCTCAGCTTGGCTTGGCTGGCTAGCATATTGTCGTACCGTAACATAGGCGGCGTGTGTCGCTGACGGTTGACGCGTACAAAATTCAGAGATTTCTCTACAACATGCAGTCTCCAGCAACTACGAGTTTGCTGTCGTTTTCATTTCGTTTGCCGCCATTGTTGGTGATTCAGTCATTTTGCGAAAACTCACAACGAAAGTTGCATGCAACGCTGCAGCTTCACATACATATGCGACCTTTTTTGGTTTTTCCAAGTCTGTTTGAATGAATCGCGTACTTAGCTAAGCATTTCATTTTCATTTGCGCTCTATTCATCAGCTTTCCTTCCGCTCCAACGGCGTTTCTGCACTGTGTCGCTTTTCTCTTTGCTCATTTTTACACCATTTTGCTATGAGGCATTTTCGTACAGGTTTTTCCAGCTTTTCTATTTTAATCTCTGTATTATGCAACATACATTGCTGTATAGGCATATACGTATATTTTTGGACCAAGCATAAGTCTTGCAAAAGTCCGCCGTTTAGCTTGGGTTGGCCAATTTGCTGAGGACGGTCTTCGGATGAAAGATTAGTTATTTATGTTAGTACCCATTTTGTAAGGTGTTTTCACTTCTTCTTCTTCTTTACTGACGTAGGTTAAGTGGTTACAGCCGAGTTAAAACCAGCGCACCAGTCGTTTCATCTGTTCGCAAGGTGGCGCCAATTGGAGATTCCAAACGAAACCAGGTCCTTCTCCCCCTGGACCTTCCAACGGAGTGGAGGTCTTTCTCTCTGTTTCCCCAGGCAGGTACTGCGTCGAATACTCTCAAAGCTAGAGAGTTTTCATTAATTCGGACGATATGACACAGCCAGCGTAATCGCTGTCTCTAATTCGCTGAACTTCGTCAATGTCGTCGTATATCTCGTACAGCTCATCGTTCCACCCACTGTGGTATTCGCCGTTGCCAATGCGCAAAGAACCATAAATCTTCCGCGGAACCTTTCTCTCGAAAACTCGTAACGTTGACTCATCAAATGTTGTCATCGTCTATGCCTCTGAACCATATAGCAGAACAGGAATGTGGAGTGCTTTTAGAATTTGGTCTTTGTTCGTCGAGAGAGGTCTTTACCTCTCAATTTCCTACTCAGTCCTAAGTATCATCTGTTGGCAAGAGATATTCTGCCTCGGATTTCGAGGCTGACATTGTTGTTGGTGTTAATACTGGTTCCAAGATAGACGAAATTATATACGACCTCGAAGTTATGACTGTCAACAGTGACGTGGTAACTTAGTCGCGAGTGCGACGACTGTTTGTTCGATGACAGGAGATATTTCGTCTTGTTGTCGTTCATTAGACCTATTTGCTTCGCTTCTTTATCCATCCTGAAGAAAGCAAAACTAACTGCACGGTTGTTATGGCCAATGGTATCGATGTCATCGGCATATGATTGTATCTTGTTTATTCAGCCCTTCAGCTCGAAATATTTTCTCCAGCGGTAGATTGAAGAAGTCACACAAAAAAGAGGCGCGTTGTCTGAAACCTCATTTGGTATCGAACGGTTCGGGGAAGTCCTTCCCGATCCAAACGATGATTTTGATATTGCTCAACGTCAGTTTACACAGCCGTATTAGTTTTCCGTGGATACCCAATTCAGACATCGCGGCATAAAGGCAGCTCCTTTTCGTCCTGCCAAAAGCAGCTTTAAAATCGACAAAGAGGTGGTGTGTTTCCATCCTCTTTTCACGAGTCTGTTCCAAAATTTGACGCAAGGTGAATATCTGGTCAGTTGTTGATTTTCCATGCCTGAAGCCACACTGATAATGTCCAATCAGTATGTTAACGTTGGGCTTTAATCTTTCACACAGAAAGCTCGATAGAACCTAATATGCGAAGTAGAGAACGCTTATCCCATGGTAGTTGGCGCAGATTGTGGGTCTTCCTTTTTGCAGATTGGGCAGAGCTCACTTAAATTCCAATCGTTGGACATGCTTTCGTCTGGCCATATTTTACAAAGACGCTGATGCATGCTTCTTATCAGTTCTTCGCCGCCGTGTTTGAATAGCTCGGCCAACAAGTCATTGGCCCTCGCCGCTTTGTTGTTCTTCAGATGGGCAATTGCTATTTGAACTTCTTCAAGGTCGGGAAATGGAACGTCTGTTCCATCGTCATCAATTGGGGAATCGGGTTCGCCTTCTCCTGGTGTTATGCTTTCACTGCCATTCAGCAGGCTGGAGAAGTGTTCCCTCCATAATTTTAGTATGCTCTGAGCATCGGTTACCAGATCACCTCTGGGGGTTCTACAAGAGTATGCTCCGGTCTTGAAACCTTCTGTTAGTCGCCGCATCTTTTCGTAGAATTTTCGAGCATTGAGAAAAGCGTACACTGAATTTTAGTTCGAATATAGTTTTCAGTCCTATCTCAGTGATAATGAATTCGAGGCATTAACTTAAAGATTCCATCTGCATAAGAATAAGTTCACAGTGGCATTGCATTTGTGGATATCCTTAAAAGAAAAACTACAAGCACTTTTACCGAGGAGTTATGCAGCATTAAGCAGAAATGAAAAATGGCAAAAACAAAAGCTTTTTGGTGCAAACAAAACATCTATTTAAAGCGCTGCCCACACGACGCTTGTTCCGCGTTTCCTTTTACGCATTCTTTCAATTTTTTTGCACTTCTTTATTTCGACATTTTCTTAAAGCGCGCATTCCAAAAACTTAAATTAATTTGCAGTTTTTGCTACTTAGCCAAAGCATGTGTCGGGTGCGCCATTGTGCTCAGCTCGCCACTCAACTGCGATTAGCATTTTTTGCGCTGCTTTCGCCGTGTAGTGATTTTGTACTTTAGATTTGGAAACTTTTAAGTGCGTGTTGGCATGAGACCGCATTTCGCCTGGCAGCCTCTTGTTTCGCACAATTTTATTTTAAGTGCTTGTTTGCAAGTTGGCGAGTTGGTCAGCCAAAGTTTCTTTCTCTTTGAGTCCGCACTGATTGGCAGAAGCTGCTTTAAGCTTTTCCCACGTGCTTAATGAAATATAAACCAAAATAAAAAACAAAAAAAGCAGGAAAAACTCCAACGAAATGGTAGAGTTTCGCAAAGGTTTAGATGATGTTAATTTGCTTAAAATAATTAAACACACGTAAATAAGTTTAACTTTAGGTCTGACTTTTGCTTATAAAAACATAATTTTAGTCAACCACGAAGATGCGGTAAATTTCACCATAATTCCCACTTTAGTTTAATTCAATTTCGCAAATATTAAAGCCATTGCAACCACTACGCATGTAAGAAAACGTCATCCACATGTCAAACTGTCAGCACAACGTCAACGTTACTCATACGCCACGTTCAACCAATTGCCTGTGTAAAGCAATGCAATTGTAAGCGCTTTGTTGTTGCAATCATGAAAGCACTTCTAAAGTCAGCATTTGTAAACATATTTATAGATGAAAATATAATCAAGCGGTTTACAGTATCACAAGTAATTTACAGCCACGTAAACAAACGTATATTCATACAATTATTACTCGGTTATTGCAGGGTTTTTGTATGGTATAAAAGAAAATATAGATTTCCATTAAAATTTAATGTACTACGAGTATATGTACTTTCATTAAATTTATATTGACGTGTGAAAAAGCTAATTTCAAATCTAGTTCATTACAATTGCATAGCGAATGCGAATTGCAGGTTAAAGCTTTAATTAAAAATCAATTGAAATAGTGGGCAAAAAATAGTAAGACTTTTTAATTAAAATTTCGCCTAAAAACAAATTTCTCGGAATATTTTTTTTAGGTTCCAATGACTCTCAGTGACATTTGTGCGAAATCTTAAATCAAAATAATCATTAGGGTTTAGTCTACGCTGGTCTTTTTGAAGTATATAAAGTGCATTCGGCGATTTTTACGTTGCGTGAAATTATTTAACAAAGAAGTTCCATTAAATTTTGGGTGTGGAGTCAAAATTTTGCAGCCGAAACGTTCAGAATGTTGGAAAAGGCCTGCGGTGATAATTATTTGTCGTGAGCAAGACCTTTTGATTGGTAAAAATTATTCAAAGAGGGTTGAGAACGCATTGACGATGAACCAGGTCCAGGACGGCCCTCAAAATCAACTGATGATCAACACCCTAATAAAATAAAGAAATTGATGCTTGAGAATCGACCGCTAACAGCCAGAGGTCTTACTGGCATCAGTGGAATATCGAAAGGATCAGTGAAAACCGTTTTGAAAGATCATTTGGGCTTAAGAAAAGGTTCGAAAATCATTTAATTTTTCCGAGAAACTGCGTCGCGTTTACGTCTGTGAAACAATGCTTTCCGATTATCAGGATGGCATAAAACATACATGGAACGTAGCGATACTGCAGGCAGCCACACTTAGGCCATCATTAATCATTATCTTAAGTCAAGGCAGTTGGAGTCGTGGAATTTGTCCCATCTCTTCCGGCTGACGGCTAGGCATTCGGGTAGATATTGTTCCATTTTCTCATCATCTGCTAAATCCACTGTTCCAATTTTCTGAAGGAGGAAGCTTGCGCGTAGGTGCCTCCTACAATAATACTAAGTCGCACTTTGCTTAGGAGTAGAAGTTTTTTGTTCTGCTCACCAAAAACAATACTTCAAAAATACCCCATGTTGGTAGTGTTCCAAGATCTGAGGTGTTCTTCTAGAGTTCATTGCTTCAAACAACCCTTAGATCTATATCGTAACCTAGCAATTTTCCAGCAAATTGTGGCCCTTAGCCGTGAATTGATGAAGAGCAGTGTTAGTGGATCTGCCTACTCTGTACGCGTACTGACTGGCGTGTAGAGGTGCGATTTTCAGCTCATTTGAACTTATGTAGTTGTCTACAATCTGTTCCATCCCTTTCAGCATGAAGGAAGTAAAACTAATTGGCCTGGACGATTTTACCAGCGAATAGTCCTTCCTTCCTACCTTGGGCATGAAGATTACCTTCGTTTTTCTCCACGATTCTGGGATATACGCCATGACAAGGCTATCCCTCATCAGCCCAACAAGATGCGACAGGAGATCTTGCACACCTTGTTGCATTTGTGCTGGGAAGATGCCATTCGCCCGTGGTGACTTATACTGCGAGAAGGAGGACAGTGCCTAATTGATTGAGATGATTAAGACTTCAATGAATAATTTCCTTGCAGCCGTCCAATCCCAGCTATCTTACCTATGTGCAACTATTGGTGGAAATTGGTTATCTCCGGGAAGTGCGCAAGCAAGAGGGTCATTGCCCTGCCTTCTGCGCTGGTCGTATAAGTTCCATCATGACTTTTAAAGGATAATGGATAGTCAAAGATTGTGCAGTCTGGCTGCCTCTGGGGCCGAGGAGACGTTGTCCTAGAATATCCTAAAACTGTTCGTCTTCGCGGAGCTAATTTCCTTGTCATAGGTTGTTAGGTGCTTCACCTTTAGTGGACAGACGCAGTGATAAGTGTCTAATAGGAACTGATTTGTCGCAGCCAGTCTGCTCTCCAGTCCAGCCACGGTGAACGCACTATCTACATGTCTTACTCTGCTTATATTTGGACTTAAAATTTCGCTTAAGACATCCCAGCTTGCATTTCTAGGGATATGAATCGGCGGGCGGTCCTTGACAATCAATTTCAGTGCGAATCGTGCGAGTCGTGCGATCTTGTTATCTAACGTTGAGGGTTCTTGCAACCCTCGGCACTGCGAGATCAGATCGGTCATATATTCATTGCATAAGGATATGTCAAGGACCTCCCTACGAGTATTGGTTACGAACGTGTGTTCATATCCCACATTCTCGATGCCCTTGGAGGGGCTGAATGGAATTTTTAGTTTGGTTTCTTAAAATTCATTTAGGCTATTTTGATTATTGAACTTCTTCATCAATCAAGTAGCACACCATGGTTACAAAATGATCCGAATAGGGTCATATCAGGAGATTTGCTTGAACAGTCATCCTTTTTTGACAACAAACTTCCAGGTAATCTGTAGGAGCTTTAGCTTGACGTCTAGTTGAAACCATTAACAACGGTCCGTTGCTTCCAAGAAAAGTAATTTATTGTTACAATCAAAGATTGAATGAAATCAGATTTGCAAAACATGTCTAACAAACTCAAGTGGTGGTTGAATGTCAAAGACTTTATGTCGATCAGTAACATGACGCACCCTGTAAACACATATGCTCACTACGCACTCACAAAAATGTAATCAACGAATGTTTTGGCAGGCATAGTAAATATTTTGCCATTGAAATGTGAAACCACACATAGGCAAGACGGAAGAAAATATTCAGAGCTAATCCACAGTAACCTTACACTAAACAAATGAACGCAAGTAAATAAGCGAAATATGTAAATAATTCATAAAGACCGAATATGCAAGCCATTCATTCAATTAAACAACTTCATGCAGGCATTTAAAATATTTCCAATCTCAATATTTAAGGGCCTAACCCAAAATATGTGACACTGCATATACAAATCAAATGATTTCAGTTGTTTAGGAATAAAATACAACTCGCATTTTGCATATACTACACATTCTTCGGCTATCTATTTATTCTACTTATATATTTATGGCACATGCAGCCAACAAAAACCTTGACAAAAATTTCAAATTTTATGAAATGCACCCCACAGAATTTGCTAGGCGCAAATACCAAAACATTCGTTGTACATATGTACATACATACATACATATGTACATATATAAGTATGACTATCGGTTTTAACTGCTGGTGTCGTTTTCACTGCAATTCCCCACAGCGGCTGAGCTCGGAGTGGGTGTGGCGTGGCGTGCGGTAACGGGCCAACGTTAGTTAGGTCAGTAAGGCCAACAACAATGGTGCGCACACACAAATTGCGGCCCAAAGCTCAACTGCCAGCATCGATTGCTTTATTTATTTTTTAACTCTTTTTGCTTTTAGATCTCATATTTTTGCAACGAGCGGCCTTTTGGGGAATTTTTCTGTCTCTCTTGTATGTTTTCCAACTATTTTTATACAATGCTTGTATGCATTTTTGGCTAACCAATGCCTCAATTAATCTGCTCAGTGAGGAGTAACAGTGCTAAGGGGACGCCATATGGAATTTGTAATTAAAATTTGATAGCATAGTACAGAATTTAGGCTTATTTAAAAATGATAAGCAAAGGCATTATCTTATTTTGTGGTTCATGCTATTTTTGGAACAATTTATGGAGTTTAAAAAAGGTTTTTCTATAGCCAATGTTCGATAAAGTGCTTTTCTTTCTAATGGAGCTTTAAGTGCATAAGCTCTTTTAGCTAAGGCCAATAATCCCACACAGGTTTCCATACGCTTAATACTTCATCAGATTATTTTTTGGAGGTTCTCTAAAACAATCTTTTCCGCCACGACCTCCGTATATCGGTAATAATGCTGATTCTTCAAAAATTTTACATAAATCATGTTCTGAATAGTGACTAAACTTTTACCAAAGAAAAGTTAAAAGCTAAAACGAATTATCGATTTCTGTATCAGTTTCTGCAATTTCTCGATAAATGTTATCGTAAACTTTTTATAAAAGTAAAAATAATTATCGATTTCATTATCCTTTTGTGCAATTTATCGATATATATGTATTATCGCAAATTTTGAAGAAATGTATCGATTTAAAAGCTACAAATAGTTATCGATCTCAGTTTTGGTTTGCGTAACTTATCGATAAATGTTATCGTAAACTTATGACTCGTTTGTAAAAGTACAAATACTTATCGGTTTCATTATCCCTTTACGCAATTTATCGATAAATGTTATCGTAAAATTTTTATAAAAGTACAAATAGTGACCGATTTCATATCTTTTTATGCAATTTATCGATATATATTATTGAGCAAATTTGTCGATTTAAAAGCTACTAATTATCGATTTCAGTATCGGTTTGTGCAATTTATCGACAAATGTATCGTTTAGTATTTTCTATATATTTTAGCTATTGATTCTGGTATCCGGCTCTACAATTTATCGATAAATGTTATCGTAAACTTTTTACAAAAGTAGAAATAATTATCGATGACATTATCCTTTTAGGAAATTTATCGATACATATTATCGTAAACTTTTAATAAAAGTATCGATTTAAATATGTATATAATTATCGATTTCAGTATTCGTTTCAGCAATTTATCGATAAATGTTATCGTAAAATGTTTATAAAAGTACAAATATTTATCGATTTCATTAATCTTGTATGCAATTTATCGATACATATTAACATAAACTTTTAATAAAAGTATCGAATACAGTATGTGTTTGCGTAATCGATAAATGTTATCGTTCAGTATTCTCTAGTATTTTTTAATTAAACTTTTCTCAGCAATGCAATTGTCTGACTATGGTGGTAACTATGAACTAAGTGATTGTCTCCGTGTGACCCTCCGAAAAATCACTGATTTTCGCGATTTTTTTTTTCAAAATTCATGAGGAATACAAAATGATTTTTTTATGTCTATTTATTGGGTGTACTGAGGCCCTATGTTCCACCTAGGAACTACGGGAAAATATACATATGTAGTATATTGGGTGTATAATAGTTAAATAAATTGTTAAAAGGATCTGTACGATGTCCACGATTGCGGCCGCAGTTTTGGTCTAAAACAAACATTTCATAAAGGTTATTAATCTGTAGGAAAGTCGCTAGTCGACAAAATGAAAAGTAAGATTTCAAAAAAAAAAAAAGAAAAGCTTCCATAGCGCGATAGCGAATGACGTTAAAAATATTCTCTTCATATTGGTACTAGAGAGATGGTACTAGTATCTTCAAAAATCTTCCTTTGAGAGTGGAAACCGTTTTGAAAGACACCATTCTGAGAAACACACTTTTAAAGATTGGAGTGGCTATGTTACCCACTCTTCTACAAGAAATGTTGTGGCGACCGTAATAATTTGAATTCCGATTTCAAAATTTGAGAGAATGTTTATAGGGGTGTGTACTATCCGATAATGCAACAAAAAAATTGATTTTTTCGAAAATTTCATGCCGTAATGGTATTTAGACTGGAGATCCGGTGACTTTTCTACAAAATTTCTAAAATATTATAATTGTCAACAAGTGAAATCTCTTTTCATAGAGTCGGAAACGTATTTTATTTTAAAACAAAATTTTCTCAACTCTAAGTCTAAGAGACTATGATGATTGAGGATGAAAATGCTTCCTACATTTCAGCATTTTATTCAAGTTCTTAAATGTGTATATCCTTGCAAATAAAAAACAATTTTTTTATAAAGTTATTACAACGAAACTTTGAACTCTTCTTACCTAAGTCACGGGTATATTTAAAGCTATTTGTACAATTAAGCGCTTAGCAAGCAAACTTCGAAGCAAGCTACTAAGCCCTACACTGGCGAAACGTCGAAACCACGGCGGCGAGTAATAAAAATGCACAATAAACTGCTTGCAACATAGTACATAAATTACATTTTCTCATTTCCCAGTGATTTCCCAGTCAGAATAACAACAACCAACAACTTGGTAAGCAGCAGAAGAGCAAATAAAAGTACACAAAACAAAATAAGAGTGTACCACCGTTATGCAGTAGCAATGGCAGAGAAAGCACAGCAGCAAAAATCATAAACCTTGCAAAGCTTAATGTTGAAAGAAAAGCGGCAAACACACTGCTTTGAAAGTCACACTAAGCCAAGCACTTCTACTTCTCTTGCAGGAGCGTAAGACGGGCAGACAAAAACAGCAACAAATATAAAAGCAAATAAGCAAAGTTCAACTATTATATACACACACACATACAATATATACATATGTATATAAATGTACATCGCATAAGGAAATCAGAAATATAATAAGGAAATAATTAAGAGATTAAAATCAAGCGAAACTGCCTTAAAATTTGCAACAAACTTTTTAGACATTTAATGCTAACTAAGTAATCGTCGTAGTATTCTATTAAAGTACAACAACAACGAGTAGCGAAATAATGTTAATTTCCAAGTATCTATTTAAACGTGACTAATTAGAGGAATTATGAAAATATTACAGTACCAAAGCAACAAAGCAGCATAAATATTTGCGGTTAAACAGTTTCAAAGCAAACAAGTGATCAAATAGTAATTAAATTCAACTAAAATTAAAGCTACGTAAATTATACATACAAATGAATATTTTCTAGCGAAAAACGTTAAAACGGTAAATAAAGTGAATATTTGAGCAATTCAGTACTTTTTAATGGATTTAATGAAATACTATGCGAGCGCAAAATTATGAAAAAAACACTTGGAATTTGAATGCAATTTCAACTGAAAATATGCTAAAAAATATATAAATAATAATAATAAATTAAAATAAATGATATAAAATAAATTAATAAAAAATGACAATAAAATAAAGCAATTAAATGAATTGAAATAATGAAAAGTAAACATTATTAAAATAAAGTGAAAATGGGATATTAATATAAATGAGGTAAAATATTTAATAATCTGAGACAATTTTGATTTTCATACCAAATTATAAAAATGTTTACTTCAGTTGATAACTTGAACTACTGTATGAAATAATACAAGTAAAAAAAAATACGTTTTCCATAACTTTAAAATTTTCTATTTATTCTTCAAATTCGATGTTGCCATCCTCAAAGTAGTCCCACTTCGCTCCAATACACTCGTGCCAATCATTACGAGGGCTGTCCGATAAATAACCGACCTCAACGTGAAGCTAGCGGCACATCTGAAAAAAAAGTTTCTACTTCAAATTGTGCATATTATAATAGCTACTCGCCAAAATTTCAGAAATTTATCTTGCGCAATTATCTGTTGAAAGTCGTTTTTGTGAGTCTAATTCGGTGATTTCCCCAAAATGGAAAAAATTGAATATCGAGCTGTAATTAAATTTTTATTTTTGAAAAGCAATACGCCTTCACAAATCAAAGATGAGTTGGACTCTGTGTATGGGGACTTTGCACCATCGTTTACCACCGTACAATTTTGGGCAGCTGAATTTAAACGTGGTCGCAGGAGCTTGGAAGATGATGAACGTCCTGGGCGTCGAAAAACTGTAACCACTAACGATAACATCGCTAAAGTTCATCAATTGGTACTAGACCGCCGGATTAAAGTTAGGGAAATAGCTGAGATTATGAAGATGTCAAAAGAAACTGTTTGTCACATATTAAACCAAGATTTGGGCATGAGAAAGCTGTTCGCGCATTGGGTGCCGCGTTTGCTTACGCCAGACCACAAACGTGCGCGTATGAACATTTCCAGCGCTCTGTTGGCTCAGTTTAGAGGCAATAAGACCGAGTTTTGTCGCCGATTGATAACTGTAGACGAAACTTGGATTCATCATTATACGCCCGAAACAAAAATCCAATCTAAACAGTGGATTGAAAAGGGGGAACCAGCCCCAAAAAACCTAAAGCTGTGTATTCGGCTGGGAAAGTGATGGCGAGTGTTTTTTGGGACAGCCATGGAATTATTTTTATCGACTATCTCGAAAAAAGAAAAACTATAACAGGAGCATACTACGCATCATTATTGGACAAGCTAAAGGAAGAAATTTCGAAAAATCGGCCACATTTGCAAAAAAAGAAAGTCTTGTTCCACCAAGACAACGCACCATCTCACACCTCAACAGTCGCCATGGCGAAAATCCACGAATTGCGGTTCGAACTGCTTGACCATCCACCTTATTCACCGGATCTAGCACCAAGCGACTTTTTTTTGTTTCCTCAACTTAAAACTGCGCTCGGCGGCCAGAGATTTTCGTCAAATGAGGAGGCAATCTCTTTCGTGAACTCGTATTTTGCAGACAAAGACGCCAAGTACTATTTGGAAGGGTTCCAGAGATGGGAGCATCGCTGGGAGAAGTGTGTGGAGTTACAAGGAGACTATGTAGAAAAATAAAAAAAAAAATTTTGAAAAAGTCGCGTGCATCATGGTTAGGTCGGTTATTTATCGGACAGCCCTCGTATTTTCTAATCCTCGAAACAGTTGTTAAGGAGAATTTCCTGAATAGCCTTCAATGCGCGTAATGATTCCCGTTTAATGTCTTCAATTGACTCAAAACGGTTTCCCCGGAGCGGTCGTTTGAGTTTGCCGAATAGCCCGAAGTCACACGGAGCTAAATCAAGCGAATACGCTGGTTACGGCACGATATTGGTTGAACATTCGGCGAAAAACTTAGGAAGAACCAATGCAGTATGCGACGGTACATGATCGTAGTACAAAAACCAGGAGTTGTCGGTTCATAATTTCATGACAGTTTGGCCCGTCGAAAGGAATAGAGAGTACACCACATCTCGATAATCGAAGAAAACTGCCAACATTACCTTGATTTTTGAGCTGTCGTGGTTTTTTCGGCTGCGGCTCCTTTTGCTACGATATTCGGTCTATTGATCGTCTATATCTAGGTCTTATGTATAGAGCCAAGTCTGATTGCCATTAATAACATGTTTCATGACATCTCATTAGTTGGAAAGCATTGTTTCACAGACGTTAACATGACGCTGTTTTCCGAAAAAATCTAATGATTTTAGAAGAAATCATGATTTCGTATGTCTTAGGCTCAAAATGATCTTTCAAAATGGTTTTCGCTGATCCTTCCGATATTCCAACGCTGGCAGTAAGATCTGTGACTGTTAATCGTCGATTCTCAAGCACAAATTTCTTAATTTTATTGACGTGTTGATCATCAGTTGATGATGATGACCATCCTGAAGGTCGTCAACGCGTTCTCGAACCTCTTTGAATAATTTTTACCACGTCCACGTCCAAAAATCATAAATTTAAGGCTTAAAAATCGCTCGCTAATGTGTTGCATTTCATTCGGTTTAGCCCAAACCCTTTGTTTCTGAAACACGTCAAGTCTCGATTGGTGCCAAAATCAGGATTATACATCATCTCATACTGCATTGGTTTTCGCGTCTTTTTTACCTAAAACTGCCAGCGTATTCACCTGATTTGACGCTATGCGACTCCTTTGCTATTCAGTAAACACTAAAACACAATTCAAACATGATTAAGCAGATAAAAATCGAATCGAAGAAGGTCATGAAGCCTACAGGGTTTGTGCGGAAAGTAATAGGACTGATATTCTTCCGCCGCGACTGTAGTTCGGTGCGTGTGCGAAAATCTGGTTTCGGTAGAGGGCGTTCTTAGCTAACTAACGAGCGGCTGGTCAATTGTTTCCGAGCACCTGGAGAGTCAGAACAAACATTTCGCGCGACGTGTTTCTGTGAGTGGTGCAAGTCTAAAATGCAGCGTTCGTTGGAGCAGAGGTATGCGATTAAATTCTGTGTGAAACTCGGTAAATCTGCGACAGAGACGTTTGATATGATCAAGCAGGCTTACCCTGATGATGTTTTTGCAAGAAGTTGTGTATTTCGGTGGCAACAGGCCTTTTTGGTGGGTCGGGAAGAGGTCGCTGATGAAGACCGTGCTAGGACTTACGATCTACAAATCCAAAATGAAAACGATGCTCATTGTCTTTCTTGACATAAAAGGCATCGTCCACCATGAATTTGTTCCTCCTGGACAAACCATCAACGACACGTGGAAATCCTCAAGATACTCATACGAAGGTGCAATAGGGTCCGACAAGACATCGCAGTCGATTGGAAGTAGCATCACGTCAACGTCCCGGCTCACACCGCCTTTCTTGTGAACAGCTACCTAGCCAAGGCCGGCATCCCAACGCTTTCGCAGCCGCCCTACAGCCCAGATGTGACCCCCCGACTTTTTTTTGTTTCCTTACCTGAAAAACCTAATGAAAGGCAAGCATTTTGAGACGACAGAAAGCAGCATGCACTTCGCCTGTCAAGGCTATTCCGGAGTAAGCTTTCAGTGACGCCTTCAATGCTTGGTAATCGCGCTGGCAGCGCTGCATCGACGCATAAGGAGCATATTTTGAAAGTTTTTGGTTTTTGGTTTGGTTCAATAAATTTTTTTAAATCGATTCAGTACTATTACTTCCTGGACAAACCCTGTAAACACCGAATCGAAGAAAGTCTTGAAGGTTATACCGAAAAAAGACTATTCCGAAGGTTTCGAGGGCTGGAAAAGCGTTGGCAAAACGCGTTTTATTGGACGAAGATTACTTTGATGGGGATTATATAAACTTGGAAGAATAAATAAAGAATTTACTTTACTTTTTGTTCTCAATAGTATAAAAAAATATAAAGAAAAGTAGAATAACACCCAAAACTTGGCTCGGTTTTGGATTGTCCTGACTAAAGCTTTTGTTCTTCATTAATAGTTCAATTTGGGAATGCTTTCAGCTACACAATAGCTACAAATTATGATAGTGAAAATATTTTTTTCAAATTTTACTTGAAATAAAAAAATAACTAAATAAATAGTCCATAAATAGTCCGCAAACAATAAACTTCTACCGAAAAGTGCTAATAAAAACCAAGTTTACATTTAAATGGCATAAACAAATATTGCATACATAAATATGTTGTTTTACAGTTATAACCAATGAAAAAGTGAAGCAACAAATTTTCAAACAAATATCTTTACAATTTTATTCAAGCGCTTTATGGTTTTTTACGCAGGAAATCGAGTGAAAAATATGATGACCCAAAAACACAATAAAGCAAATATAAATAATTTAATTGAAAACAGAATTTATTCAGCTAACGAAACAGTTTTTTAACCTACGCGCCGCGCAACACACCGCTCACATACAAAACCAACAAATACAACAATACGCCAAACGAACGCGACCAAATTCGCCAGCAGTCAAAGCCTATAAAATTCATTGGCTGTGCCTGCGCGTAAACAATGGCCGAATAAAGACGACAAAAACACGAGTGAAGCTACAATAAAAACACACACACAAAAACAGCAAATAGGATTAAAAGGAAACATTAAAACCAATTTCGAATTGAGCGTAAGCAAAATAACGGAAAGCAATAAAACGGCCGAACTCACAAACAGCAGTCAACAGGGAACGCACACCCCCTTTCCCCCCTCCACAACGCGGCATAGCGTAAAATGCCAATAGCAACCAAAATCGCCACAAAACAAAACTCGCAACAACAGCAACAGCAACAATCAGCCAACAACACCATGACCATGCACGATGAGAACACTGCAGCAACGCATGCCAGCAGCAGCAGCCACAACACGACCACAACAGCAACAGCAACAGCCAATAATTCACACGCCGCCGCCGTCGCCGTCGCCGCCGCCACCAACCTCAACAATAGCAGCGCTGCCAATTTAAGTGGCGGCATTTCATCGCTACCGCCACTACAACCGCCACCACCTCCACCGCCCGCGCTGAGCAGCGGCAACCTGAGCATACTAAACGGTAGCATTGGCATTGCCAGCGCTCACGCTCACTCGTCGCATGCGACGTACGGCCATGCACCGAGCGCTGTCATGGCCAGCGCCACCGCCGCCGCCGCTGCCGCCAATGCGAACAACTACAGCATGCCTACCTACGCCAATATTACCGTTATTCCCTCGAACATAGCTGCCGTCGCTGCGTCGAACATTCAAGCCGCGAATGCCGTCAATGCCAATCCGCCCATAGCCGTTTTCATGGGTGGCCTGGCTGGTGGCGCGGTGGCGGCAGCAACGGGCGCCGGTAGAGGTGGTGCTGGTGGTGGTGCCATTGGTGTGGGCAATACCAATGACAACAACAACAATATGGATAACACAAGCGAAGAATCGAATGCTGTGACAATTTACAGGTAAACATGCAAGCAAAAACAAAAGCAACGACCACTATTTGTAATTGCTGGGGGGTATAAAAAAAGACATACGTAGCGGTCATTAAGCGTAAGGGTTTTTGGGGTAATTGAAAGCAACAATTTCCGATTCCAATTGAATTTTATTGCATGTAATTGCGGTCTCGAAATAATTGAAAAGTTATCAAACTCTTAGCTTTTCAATAGCCTTTTGTAATGTGTAGTAAGCTCGAAGTACAAAGCACTTAAACGCTGCAGTACTTAAAAGCGGATTTGTTTTCAGCTTGGATCAGAGACGGTAAACAATTTTGAAACTAGCTGAAGCCTCTTAGAAACAAAAACTCAAAATGTGGTTCGAAACGCTGAAACCCCCTTCTAGTAGTCTGTGGACAAGACAGAGTCGTCGGCGAACAGGATTGTAGAAGCAATTCGAAGTCATATTCATTGAAGTTCTTAATATTTTTCATTTTGATTTAACAGGATACATCGGTTCACTGTGAGCTCATGCGGCATTTTTCGAATATCTATTTCACAAAGGATTAGGACATTCAACTGTTTAAACGGTACAGATAGAAAATAATTGAAGTTTTGCAATGCGACCTATGGTCTATTTAGCCCTATGCTATACCACATATGTTCACAAAGGTCCAGCACTCGGAATAATTCCTGGGGCTTGCTGCGCAACTAATTGTTGCTTCTACAAATTGCTGGGCAATCTAGAATCTGTTTCATGTCGCAAAACCGGCAGTTTGCACAAGGAACTATGCCCATGTTGGACAAGTGTTTCTTGAGCCCGCAGTGCCCTGTATAGAGCGTGACAAAGGGCCAGATTTTTTCCCGGGGAGGTTGATCATATCTGTAAACTTTGCTAGGTTGTAACTCCTCAATAATAACTTGGCGTAGCGCATTCCTGTTGCCTGCTTCCAGGCTCCCACTCGGTCGTCCGTGCCGAACAACTCCTTTAACACTCCAATGTATGGTTCTGGGTTCCATCATCTTGGAAGCCGCCGCGGAGCAAGCTAGTTTTTTAATCAGCTCATTGCTCAGATAAGGGGTACACGGTTGCAAACTAATATACCGGTTCCGCCTTTCTATACTTCTCCTCCGCTAATAGCGATTTCACTTCATAAGCTGATATCGCTTTTAGTGCAGCTTGACTATCGCTGAGTATAGCGATACATAGTTGCGATAGTTGCGATGGAGATTGATTTATGTAAACTGACTTATAGCAAAGACTTCTGCTTGAAAGATGCTCGGAAAACATGACATTGTTATGGATAGTTTGGTATACGGTCCCGCAATGCCTTCCGGTGTTTCCGAGTCGTAAGTGCGCCACTGGATAGTTCTGCTTCTTCAGTAGTTCGTCGAGCGAAGAAATCACACCACTCCCCCTTACTACCGAGAGTAGCTCTACACTTTTTTGTGAAAATTTACCCTCTTCGTAGTGCCGTCTCTTAGAATAAGGGCCAGTGATGTGTCTTCCCCTAAGGCCTTCATTTGTTGAGATGACTTGCAGATGGGCAAGTGAGCATTGCCCCTGAAGCGCCAAACGAGTCCTTGCAGTTTCGATAGTTGAAAGGCTCCCACTACATTGCCACTCCACAAGTGACATTAGAAGTCTGCGTTGCCTTCGATGCCCAAGCAATCACTCCATAAGTGGTGCTAGGCCTTACGATCATGGTATAAAAGCCACCTGATAATACCTGGCTTGTAGCCCCAGCATCTGTCGGCGGCTAGGCGTCTGCAAATCATAAGTAACTTGATGGCTCTGCACAGTTAATTTCATGGGTCTATTACACCGTAAGGTTGAGTCTAATGTGAGGCTTAGGAATTTGACCTCTTTAGACACCCTAACTCTCTGCCATCAAGTTTTAGTGGTCTCAAGCCAAGAGCTCTTCGCTTTGTAAAAGGACCGACGGCTGCTTTTGACGGGCTGATCTGATATTAAATCGTACAATATTGCTCATCACTTTGCTAGACTTAAGCCCTTAAATGAAAATTTGTATTGTTACCTACACTATTTAAAAAAAAATTGAAATTTTTGGAAAAAAATATTTTAAAACTCGACTATTGCGACACCATTTCCGGCGACCCCACGGAAAAAAGATCCGCCCGCGCTGGGCAGAATAACTCCATAAAGGACCATCTTAAGTGAAAAAATACGAGTTTTAGTTAAAAACCTTTACATAGAACTTAGACAAAAGGAAACAAACTGAAATTTGGATTTCTGACAGACTCAGTAAAAAAAAAAAAACAAAATTTTTCATTGAAATTTCGCGACATTTTTTTTTCAAATTGGTGTGATCGAAAAATATCCTTCGTCCAAGTTTTTTACGAATTGTACCTCAAAGACCTGTGTAAAATTTCATGCAGATCGTTTGAGCAGTTTATCGATAAAATCTTGCCAAACGACTTCAAAAACACAGTTTCGAGTAAACCGCGTTTTAAGACGGCGCATTTAGCTTAGCTAGCCTCGAGCGCACAGGTTTTCTCAAGGCTGCATCTTCGGAAATATTACTCGGATCAACTTTAGGACAACATTTTTGAGGTATGGCAGAATTTAATAAGACAATGAAAAGAGATCGATTTTTTAAACCCGTAAAACCCATGTAACCCCTTAAGAGCAACACTTTGGTGCTGTGTACATGAAAACTTAAGCGCCCTTGTGCACTATTAAAACTTTAACAAACTCAAGAAGAAAAAAAAATAATAATAAAATAAAAATGAGTAACTTTTTGCGCTGTTGGCAGAACTCGGAAAAACTCAGAAGGTAATCATTGCGAACACGTAGGCACATTGCACGAATGCCACCCACTAGGCCGGCTGCGACTTTAATTTAAAATGTAAATTAAAACGATGCCATCACGGCCACCGCTGTTACAGTTATGAGATCCGCAACTACTTTTGCTGACAGCAGAAAAAATTTGCCTACAGATTAACACGGATCTGTTGCAGGGCCAACAAACGCCAGTGTTGCCACCGTAAGCACGTAGCAATTTACGTACGGTGCGCTTACAGTTCAACGCCGCTAATGAAGTTGTAGAGAGCGACATTGACTGCCGCTGTAAGTGCGCGCTATTGCAGCGTAATGGCAACATTCGTACAAACAGCAGCAAGTGACTAGTGACAGTCGCAGAAAATCGCAGAAAACCAAACAATGCAGCAACAACTCGCTTTGGCTTACATATACACACACATAGATAGCATATCCACCGCTATTAAGTGCATGTTTGTGTTTGCGTGCAATTAAAGCAAGTGCAATTAGCCACATAACAATAATTGCCTTTGAAACAGGACATGCCGCAAGCGAAATTGTTGCAGCAAGCAAGCAAAAAAAAACTCCCGCTTAACAACAATAATAACAATAACAGTAGCAATCATTTAAAGTACTCACGCAAACATGCTTTTCCAGCAGCGCACACATGTGTGCATGTGACATACATACAGCGTTGTAGTCGCCGCTTTAAAGTTGCAAGCTGCCACATGCTGCTGCCTTGCATTTAAAGTGCTTAAATTATTTAAAAATCAGCTTTAGCCACAGAAACCATTTTAATGCTTCGTTAAATCACCAACACACAGAAGCCTTGCGCATAAGAACCTATGCACATGTGTGTGCGTGTGCACGTTTGCTATAAATTGGGGCAGCAGCGAGGTTGCAAATATGCACTCAGCACCGCCCGAGCGTTAGTTTAGCAAAACACGCACATCAACCCACACATGCTCACGACTACAAGCGCATATTTACCACAAAATTGTCAAATTAGTTAGTGTTCGTTTTTTTGTGCTAGCAGCCAGCGCTTGGATTATTTATGTTTGTGGAAATTAGAGTCATGTGATGCATGAATAGGGGCAAATTAAAGCTAAAACGATTAAGTGAAAGTTACTTCAGACAACACGACATTTAGCATAAATGCAAAACGTTTAAGGCAGCAACGAATTCGCTGCAGTTGTTTTGAGGTAATCTTTGACGAGTTTGGCCCGGAGTTGGTATGAAAAAACGCTAAACTGCGTCAAAAACTTGCTATGAAATCATTGCTAGAGAATAATTCAATTTTATAGCGAAGTAGGCGGTACGCTGGCAAGTTCTATCGCCTTAACAAGTTATAACCCACCTTCAAAAAGAAATTGTATAAATTTCACAACTGTCGGACTATTGGTTTCCGAGTTATGGTATTTTGAGTGATGTATGGTTTAATTTATTCTTTTTTGTTTGCAATTGGAGATTACAAGTGTAGTCAAATCCTTTCCACCTGGTTTTTCCAACGGAGTGGAGGTCTTCCTCTTTCTCTGCTTCTCCCGCGGAGTACTGCGTCGTACACTCAGGGCTGGAGTGTTTTCAATCCGTTCGGACGACATGGCCTGGCCAGCGTAGCCTCTGTCTCTTGATTCTCTGAACTATGTTAATGTCGCCGTATATCTCGTACAGCGCAAAGGACCATGAATTCCGAAAACTCGTAACATCGACTCAGCAGATGTTGTCAACGCCCACGCTTCTGCTCTGTATATAGAGTTACCATATTCCCTGATTTTGACTTTCGGCACTGATTCCCTGATTTCCGTGAAAAATACACTGATTCCCTGGTTTCCTCCTCAACTGGCGATTTTTTTTTTAAATTATTATTTTTGAGCGAAGTGCATGAAAAAAAGTGAGCATCACAGCGTTTTTGTCTACTTGGGCATTTTGAATTTGCGAGCCACACGTCAATTTGTTAATGAAACACTGTGCTCCTATAAATGATGTTTTTCGAGTTCTAAACAAGGCGAAGCAACTAATTCTAGGTAGTTAACTTAATTCTGTACAAAGCCACATAATCATGTTCTGCATCCGTCTTGTACTAAAGTCTCTTCCTGATATTGCTCGGTGGACCTTATTTTGAGCAAAAAAAAATCGTACAGAGAATCGAAAACTTTTCGATACTTCATCTGGTCTCTTAAACGGCGAAGCTCTTAAATATATAAGACTACTTCATTGCATGTATCTTCTTTACCTAGGCTCATCCAGCTAATATGTGATGCCAGTAGAACATTAGGCCACTATTCGTCCGGATTGGTCTGTCAGCTGTCAGCATTGCGGAAATTTCATTGTATGTCGTTTTTAGTAACTTCCATATTTCCTGTACTTTTTCGGTAGCTAAATAGATGTTACTTTTGGCAATCTCATCAGCTATTTGGTTTCCCAGATTGCATTTGTGCTTGGAAGCCAGTATATATGCAGCCGCTTTCCGACAGTCGCTACATCTGCTGCTTTCATATTTCTAAGAATATTTTCTGGTATAATGCGATGAGAGTATTGCCTTAATTACCGCCGGGGTATCAACGTATATATAGATCTTCTTTATGTTGTTTCCTGCATTTTTAGCTATTTCAGTCGTATTCTTAAACGTAAAGACTACAGGAAGACTCAAAAGCACTCCTAAAGCTTTAAGGGCCATCTGAATTCTCTCCCCGAGCTATAGACCCACTCCCACTCCATTAGTCATTTTTGATCTGCTTTTATAAGTATCGAAAAGTTCGAGGTTGAATTTCAGTAAAAATTATTAGAACTTTTCAGAAGCTTTTAGCTTGAAGTCGACCTTTTAGAGTTTAGGTGAGAAATTAGAAATGATAACAGATACATTTTCAATTCAATGTACTAAGCAGTAACTGAAGGATCGCAATGGTTTGGTTTTTATCAAGATACATATATTAATATATAATATTACAAACAGATTCATCTTATTGAATATATCTCTGAGAACCGCAAGTTTTTTAAAAGCTTCCAAAACTTTTTAAAGCTATAAGATCATATTTGGATGTCGATTGAGCATTCCCACCTGAGGAACATTAACATTCTAAGGAAAAAATTAACTAAATACAGCTCAGGGTAGTAAGCCGACTTAGACTAAAAAATAAAAATTAGGATTATTATTCGATAAAAATTGTTTCTAAATTCATTATGCATGCAATAAGTTGTGAAGAAATTCTTTCAAAGTATTAACATTTTTAAAATATTAAAATTGCAACAATATAATTTGACAGTGATTTTTTACTTTCAAAAAGTAGTTTGGAAAAATATATTTAAAAAATAGTTTTGTACACACTGCCGTCAATCGATGAGTACTAGCTACAAGCTCTAATTGCTCTGTTACTTGAATGAGAGCTTTCACAAGTAAAGCTTTCACAGATAAAGCTTTTACATATGAACCTTTTACAATAATAAATCTTACATCCGCCTTCTACTTGTCTACTCGAGATCAAAGCTTCCACGAATGCCTTTCCTTTTGTCCTAGAGCTTACGCAATTTTACAAAAATATCATTAACTGTAAAAATCACTGTACTTAAAAAGTGTTTTGTAATTTCGAGTATTGGAATTCAGTACTGATTAATATAACTGCACAACAGCAAGTATTAACTCAATGCCAATCAACTGAGCAGTGCATTAAGCCGCCGGCCAGTGTGTCAGTTTAAGCCTGTATGAACAGTCCAGTCAATAATACCATTAAATATTAAGTAAGCAAGGGAAAATTATATTTGCAAACCACTTAAGTGCGAGCGTAAAAAGTCATTCGAAGGATTACACTGTTAAGCCGCGCAACGGGGGCGCCACCGCAAAACCCCCCAACGCTCAAGCGGTGCAAGTAAACGAAAGTGGCAATGCGAAGGCCAAATGGAGTGGCGGCCAGCGTCAGAAGTTGAAAAATAAAAAATTATGATTGCTATTAAACAGTAAAACAGAGACGTCAATCTGTATGGCAAGCAGACATAACGGACAGCCGTTGGATAGGCAAGGAGGTCAACAGCGCCTCGTGCGTGCTGTCAATATGACACAAGCGACCGCTTGATGGTCAACTATTGGGTATTGCACGTTGTTGGTCTATCCACTTCCGCAAATATGTGTATTTATACTTATAACAATTGAAGAAATGACAAAATTTTTTTTAAAATTTTTATTAATTTTTTCGAAAAATTTGTTTACTTGCAGGTGCCGGGCCCCAATAGCGTCACTCGACTGCATGGAGGAGTTCAGTGGTACGGGAGGTCATCTTGATTTCGGTATCAAATTTCTCACTACCAATTTCTGCCGCTTGTACTCGTGTTCTAATGATTAGTGTTCTCATTTCTTTCTCATGTTTTCGTGTGTGTACTCGTGTTCGTTCAAGTATTTCAAAAGCTCAAAAATAATATTTCATTATTTATCTGACTGTTTTGTAGACAACAAAATTTGAATTTTTTGTGTATTTTTGAAATTTTTTGTACGTTTGTGTCTACATAATAACAGTTACTTTAGTTAATTCATTCATTAATCACATTAATCCATTCGTGCATCTATTAATCAGTGTTGTTGTTGTTCAAATAGATAGTACATAGCGTCAAAGTAGGTAAAGTTGTCTGGTAATAATGTAATTAATATGAAATATATGACTTGTAAATTGAGGTTATAATTTTTATTTCACCATCATCCGGCTCACAACACGCACATGGCAATGTCACTATGGCCACTCAAATTAAATTTATTATCGCGTCTGAGCGCCATTTTTTGTAATCAACTAATTATAATTTGCTTACACACACAAACTATTGTCAACATAAGTTCACCAACAAGTCCACTATTTCGTGCACACGATTCTTCTACACATATTTCTTATTTCGTATATTTTTGTTTTTTTTTTCAACTCAAAATTAATATTTGCACGCCACTGTACACGCTGCTCGTAGCAATTGGTCGCTAAATCATACGTTTGCACGTCAATATCGCTTAGTTGCATCAAATTAGCTGTTCATGGCTTTAGCTGCGCAAATTTACCGACTAATGTTCTCTTCTCTTTGTGTCCGCTCTGCACGCGCTGTGAAGGCCGTTCGATAAGTCTGGGTTCGAATCCGGCACTACCGTTACGCCATGGCTCCACACCGACGCCCGGATTGCGCTACAAGAATCTTGGCAAGAGCGGCTTGCGCGTCTCCAATGTCGGCTTGGGCACGTGGCCCGTTTTTTCGCCCGGCGTTAGTGACGAACAAGCCGAAGCCATATTGCGTTTGGCCATCGAGAGTGGCATTAATTTGTTCGATATCTCTGAGGCGCATTCGGAGACGGAGATCGGAAAGATTTTGCAGCGCACCGGCTGGAAGCGTACAGCATATGTGATTACGACAAAGGTCTACTGGAGCACCAAGTGAGTAATAAAGAAGTTATTTAATACGTAAGTAGTATAAGAGGAACACATGTAAGAGTTCTTCAATGATAAAGGTTTTTGAATCAGAATAAAAACCGTTCAGAATCAAACACTCAGAATTTGACCCTTTTCCAAAATATTAAGTGAAAATAATTGGATTAATTGAACATTTGTAACCCAAGCTCAGAACAACTCAAGAGATTTTTCCAAGAGATTAAACACCCGTGAATCATCAATATGGTATGGCACATCAACCTGGGCAAAATGACTGAATAATGAAATCAATATTCGACTCTTAAATATGTTGACTCCAATATGTCCCAGATAAGTAGACTGATTGAAAGTTGAGGAATACACTACGACCTATAGTCTGAAGTGCTCTCTCCTGTTATCAGAACAGTTCGTTTAATCCAATCGAATCAAAAAGGATAAGTACAGCCCCTAAGTTAATGGTAATCTATTCTTTCTACGGATTTAATTGCTCTGTAGCCTAACGATCTCATCTGAAGCTGCCTTAACTATCAGTGCACATCACTGCACTTGGCTATCAGTGAAAATGATAATCCGTTTCCTGTGCTAGTTTTTCTCAGGAATAATATCTGCACATCTGCTAATAACATAGACGTCAGACTTTGAGTCCTCTTCAAAATAGATTATCTTAGTAATGTTGTCTCTAGGAAAGCGTGGCATCGATATACGCTCTCCAATGAAATTTTGTTTCTGAGAACTTATTAAACGGTTCTTACTATTTTCTGAAGACAGCAGGGCTGTCCGAACGCCAACAACTCTTGAAGACTAAGAAAAAAATTGTCCATTCTGACATTGGTGATTATTTTAGATTTCGAATATTGGGAACCGTGGAAGATACATCGTCTCAATTGGCTGAATAGTAAGATTCCAATGTAATATCCCAACGTTTCATCATCCTCTGCCTCTGCATTCCGTTGATTCCGCTTAGCTAATTTTCTGAATCCGAGATCTCGGAAATCCTTGCTTCAATTATTTCTTTCTTAAAAGTGGAAGTAAGAAATTATCTTAACTATGAAAAAATTATGGATTTATTTTTACTAGACCCATATTTTGATCTGTCCAATATCTACACTCGATTTGGTGATTTTCCAAGACCAGAGGTGTCCTTCTAATATCCGATGCTTGAAACAACTTTTGAAACAACTTTTGAAGGAATTGAATAACCAGCCGCTCAAGACCGAACCAACTTTCCTGCTTGTACGTTTGTGGTTAAAATGTGGGTAACTGAGTAAAAAATTCCAGACTCAAACTAAATTTCCTTTTATTATTTGTATGCGTCGTAGTTTCGAGCGAACCAAGATTTGTGGCTAATGACAATGTGAAATAGTGGCTCTTTTTGGGTAGAAACCACAATCGGATTTTAAACTGCGACCATTGTAAGACATTAACGTCTGAGAAAGCATATATTTAGTATGGAAGGACCTACAAGTATTCCTCTTTAAAGAAATCTACGTTAAAGCAACAAACTTTATTCCTATTGTAAAGTAGGTAGGTATTATTAGTATAGGGTAAATTTAAGTAAAAATTTTAACTCTCTAATGTAGGGATAATGAGGAAGATTTCCTATTTCGAATGGAGTCGCAATATTATGTTAGTTGTATGTTGTGGAAGACGATGGAGTAGAAATATAGCACCATCAGAATTTGCGATACTGATATTTTCGGAAAAAGCCAATGATTAGAGCAATTACATACAATATAACAAGGCCTTATGCTCTCCGAATAATATGTTAATCCGAAGTAAATAGTTTGAAGTTAATAAAGGTAGAATATTTGTTCAAAACAAATGTAACAAAAAAGAAGGGCGAAAAGACTTTTTCGACTACCCAATATAACGGGTGATTTTTTTGAGGTTAGGATTTTCATGCATTAGTATTTGACAGATCACGTGGGATTTCAGACATGGTGTCAAAGAGAAAGATGCTCAGTATGCTTTGACATTTCATCATGAATAGACTTACTAACGAGCAACGCTTGCAAATCATTGAATTTTATTACCAAAATCAGTGTTCGGTTCGAAATGTGTTTATCGACAAATTTTGTTCAGCGATGAGGCTCATTTCTGGTTGAATGGCTACGTAAATAAGCAAAATTGCCGCATTTGGGGTGAAGAGCAACCAGAAGCCGTTCAAGAACTGCCCATGCATCCCGAAAAATGCACTGTTTGGTGTGGTTTGTACGCTGGTGGAATCATTGGACCGTATTTTTTCAAAGATGCTGTTGGACGCAACGTTACGGTGAATGGCGATCGCTATCGTTCGATGCTAACAAACTTTTTGTTGCCAAAAATGGAAGAACTGAACTTGGTGACATGTGGTTTCAACAAGATGGCGCTACATGCCACACAGCTCGCGATTCTATGGCCATTTTGAGGGAAAACTTCGGACAACAATTCATCTCAAGAAATGGACCCGTAAGTTGGCCACCAAGATCATGCGATTTAACGCCTTTAGACTATTTTTTGTGGGGCTACGTCAAGTCTAAAGTCTACAGAAATAAGCCAGCAACTATTCCAGCTTTGGAAGACAACATTTCCGAAGAAATTCGGGCTATTCCGGCCGAAATGCTCGAAAAAGTTGCCCAAAATTGGACTTTCCGAATGGACCACCTAAGACGCAGCCGCGGTCAACATTTAAATGAAATTATCTTCAAAAAGTAAATGTCATGAACCAATCTAACGTTTCAAATAAAGAACCGATGAGATTTTGCAAATTTTATGCGTTTTTTTTTTTTAAAAAGTTATCAAGCTCTTAAAAAATCACCCTTTATAACCCTATACGGACGAATGGACATGACTAAGTCGACAGTTGGTCATGCATTTGCATATATGAATATTTTATGGCGTCTCCGGCGCTTCCTTCTAGATTTTACAAATTTCGTGGCTAACTTGATACAATTCCATATACAATAATTATAATTGTTTACGAAAATATATTTATCCTTTAGTTGAGTGACATCTGTACAAATTTTGGTATTAAGATTTATTCTTAACTTTTTAGTTTTTTAGTTTAATTTCAAATGAAAGTATTTTTATTTTATTTTCAAGTGGATATAATCCCCTAAATAAATATAATTATTTCTATATTTATAAAGTCAGTAAACAATTTATAATATTTTATGACATTTTCCATTTAACAAAAAAAAATTTTTGAAATTTATTTCAAGTAAAATTTTCAATTTAATTCTAATTTTCTCTGTAAATTTTAAATTTTGAAATAAAAATGAAATTTTTAAAAATATGCAAATAATGAATCTTTAAAATATATTTAATTTTCCTAAAAAATACAAAGTCATTTTTATACAAACACTCTGTACTTACCTTTAAGTTTTGGAGAAAAAAATGCCTGACTGTCCTGAACTGATATTGTTTGTTTCTTTGTTTGTTATACGAACGAACGACGTTGTTGGTTAATTAGAAAACGACGATAGATGACCAACGAAAAAACGAACGCAGCGACTTCACATTTTATGAAATATATTTAAATATAAATTATTTTACTAATTAACTAAAGTAATATTTATGAATGATATACAATATGCGATTTCCACTTACATACTTTGCTATTAACACCATTAACATGCTTAAACATGTAATAGGAAACAAAATTACAAACTATGCACACTATTCTATTTCACTTTACACACATTTTCAGCTTTCACTTACAACTTTTCACACTTAATTTAACTTTTCACTATATTTATTTAAATTTTCTTTTAATTTGCACAACACTGACTTAGATTTTAAATTTAACAAAATAATTTACAAAGCACATTTACTATAAATTTCTAACGCGTTTATTGCTATTTTTCCCGCAACACGAACCGACGCGCAATTTGACCGTTGACCGATCGCGATTGAAAAATACCAATTGACTGGCTGTAGGCAAATCTGTAGTGAATGTGAGTAGAGTTCCCCACGACAGCGGTGATGCTGTTGTGTTTGTTGTATGTGGTGGAGTTTGAATGTGAGTCTGAGTGTGGAGATGGTGTCCATTGTTTGTGTTCATGCTCCTTTGAGGTAGCACATCGCAGTACATCGAAGGTGTAATGCACTCGCTACATGCCTACTACATTGCGGTAGTAGTTGCTGCTCCTTGAGATGTTGTTTGTGAATTACTTAGCAGCAATTTGGCGATTGAGGTGTCACATAAAAGAACTCGCTTTTATATAGTCTGAAAATATTTTAAAATGTTTAATGAATATAAAATGAAATATTTAGTTGCATATACCTATATATGTATGTACATAGGCAGATGCTTTGAAAAAGGACTGTATTAAACAATATTTATTAAATGAACATTTTATATTAAAAGTATAATATAACAAGTAAGCAAGGGCTAAGTTCGGGGACAATCGAACATTTTATACGCTTGCAACCTGCAAGAATCAAAGCCTGGGAAATACTTTAAGGTGTAAAACCAATCAGATAGAGTAAAGTCAGCCAGTTGTTTGAAAATTCTGATACGTATATTAGTTACATAGGGGCTAGGCCAAGTTTTCGTTCACATTTATTTATTTTCAGCTTACAGATACACTGTTATGAGTAAAATACGCTCTCTTCTTTTCATTGTGATAACTCAAATTGGCCGATATACATATGCGGTACAAAGTCACGCCGAAGTTCGAAAATCGGTATATTAAGTATATGGGAGCTAATGGAAGTATTGGTCCGATTCAACCCATTTTTGACATACAGACATACCATCATAAGAGAAGGATTATCCTTTAACTTCAGTATATATCACACATTGACCGATATTTTCGATCAAAAGTCAAATTAAAATTGTGTTATATGAGAAGTAGGTGTGGTTTTAATCCAATTTCGCCCATTTTTATACTGTGACATAGGAGAATGAAAGGAATGCTGCGTGCTAAATTTAGTTGAAATCGGTCGAAGGGGTCGCGAGATGTGGAATTTCACCAAAATTATATTCCGGTTTCTTCCATTTTGTCGGTAGTAATTCTTATTATTTGTGCTGAGCAAATTTGTTTCTTTAGTAGTTTAGGAGGTATGTACATTAAACTTATTGGAGACCGGGGCCATGCCCACTTTTTCAAAAATTTTTGCCAACAGGTCCGCCTTGCTACTGCAATCCCCTGTGCCGAAATATATCTCAAGTTAGTGTTTAGTAATGGCTTTCATAAACAATTTGTGGGCGTGGCAGTGGTCCAATTACGACTTTTTTCACTAAGGAACCCGTATACCAAGATATCTCAAGTTACAGCTCCCACGAACGGACGGAGGGACAGGCAGACTCCCAGCTTCCAACTTCCAACTTTTCTCGTCCTGATCGTTTATATATTATATATGACCACTCCGAGAACACCGAGTAATTTAAAGATCAGAATTACTTTAGGTAGAGTTAGGGACTCAAAACCATTGTAATTAAGTATATGATCCATTATACTTTTATTGTTAGTGATTAAGAAATCATTTTATATTCTTTAATCTTATATACATTTCATAACATCTTTTATTCTCCGTCTGCAGATCCGAAGAACGTGGTCTTTCACGCAAGCACATCATCGAGTGTGTCAAAGCCAGTTTACAACGTTTGCAATTGCAATATATAGACATTGTGATCATACACAAGGCGGACGCTATGTGCCCCATGGAAGGTGAGTAATGTTATGCGTTTTCAGGTTCCAATTTTTAACACGTCTTCCTAATTTCTTGCTACGCTTTCGCACAGAAGTTGTACGCGCCATGAACTATGTCATTCAGCAGGGCTGGGCTATGTACTGGGGCACCGCACGTTGGTCACATGTCGAGATCATGGAAGCCTACACTAACTGCCGACAGTTCAATTGCATAACACCAATAGTCGAACAATCAGAGTACCATATGTTTTGTCGCGAGAAGTGCGAGCTCTACTTGCCGGAAATGTACAATAAGATTGGTGTGGGTCTAATGGCTTGGGGACCGCTATCAATGGCATTGGCCGATACGCAAAATGGCGAAAAACTATTTCTGCCAAAGGGTTCATTCAAAACGAAAAGTCAAAGTTATTCATGGACAGAGGATGAGATTAACCGAAATGTAAGTTGGAAATGAAATTAAGAAACTTATTTTAATGCTTTCTTTTTGCTTTCACTGTATTTTTTATGGTTTTTGTTTGACTTTCAGGCGGCCTTATCGCCACAAGGCAGCTGGGGTAAAGATCGTGTGGACGAGGGGCGTCGACATTGTGATCGCTTGCGCGATTTGGCAGCACTGGCCGAGAAATTGGGTTGCAGTCCAACGCAACTCTCGATTGCTTGGTCACTCAAGCATGAGCCGGTGCAATGTCTGCTTCTAGGTGCAACTTCGGCCGAGCAATTGCATCAGAGTTTGCAATCCTTGCAGGTTAGTCCGCTTTACTGAGCTTTAATTATTTGTTTTATAAAATTGCGAAAACGATTTCTGCTTGCAGTTACTGCCACGCCTCTCAACCAGCGTCTTGATGGAGTTGGAGCGCATATTAGAGAATAAACCGGTGCGGCCGCCAATGATATCGACACTCGCACTTCGGTGACAATCAGCCTGCCCTCAGGGGCCGCCTAGCCTCAGTGGCGGCGGCCCTTGTGGGGCAGAGTCACCGAAAAATGAGGAGGAGGCGTTCTGCGAGGAGGCCGATGCGAAGGATGCGTCAAAGCAGGGTTTCTGTGTTATTCAGTGACAAAAGGGGTCCTTAGATAACGATAATAAATTTTTGAAAGCGATTAGTAGTAAAACTAGTTTAAGTAGTACAACAATGACAACAACAATAAGCAAACATGACTTACAACTACAACAGCAGCAACAACAACAACAACAGCAACAATTGTTACTACTACATCAGCCGGAGCATGCGCAGCAGCCGCTACATGTGCACTACACAGACCAACAACTGCAACAACAACAACAACAACAAGCAAATTTACAAAAACAGCACCATTCTTCACACTTATTAAAATCTACAACCAATAAAAGTTTGTTAATTAATAATACCGTTAGTAGTTTAGTCGACAACACCACAAATATTTACGATTTAGACGCTGCGACCGCAACGCTGACAACAGCAGCTGCAACTGCAACTGCAACTGCTGCAACACCGTCGGCTAGCATCACAACAACAACCACAACTACAACAACACGCTTAGATAGTGCAACCGCGATTATACAAATAGACTCTTTAAACAACAACAACACAACTAGTTTAAGTGCCACAACCAACGCCATCACAACCGCCACCACACCGACCAACAACAACGGCTGCGTATTGATACCAACCAGCGATGCCAACGCCGACACGGAACCGAAAACTCAAAAGCGTCGCTCATTGCTCAATTTCAAATCCTTCGACTTTCACATCAAATCTCTCTATTCGGGCTTGCGTAACGGCAACAAACATTCGCACTCCCAGTCGTCTTCGCTGGGCGGTTGCGGTGTTGGCAGCAAAAGTGGCGGCGGCAGCGGTAGCGCTGCTGAGGGTGATGGCAGAACCGATAATGCGAATGGCAGCGGTTTACTGGACGCCGTCACGCCGTTGGGTAGTCGCGGCGGCACAGCCATCAATAATCGTATGCCGCCCTATTTGAAGATCGAATCGGTCGATGCTGAGGAAGCGGAGAATCTACTGCTCGATTATCCGCAATCGCCGTACTCGTCGCGTCGAAATAGCTCACACGAAGACGACAATCATTCCAGTTCGCAGCTGTTGCACATCAACCGGTACGACATGTGTTCGCGTTCGCAGGCCAGTTCGCCCTCGCCGTACTACCTGTCGCCGTATGCCATCGATTCGGGCAATATACGACGCTCCTCTACGTCGGACATTATGTCGTGCAAGCGCAGCGGTACATCCAGCGCGAGTGATAGCCGTCGGCCGAGCACGAGCGATCTGTTGCGGAAGGCGCGTGAACGGCGCGGTAGCGAGGCGCGAATGGGCCGCAGCGTTTCGCATAGTGGACTGCCGCGTGGTGGATCACGTATGGGTGCGGGGGGCGGCGGCGGCGGTGGACGGCGTACTAGTATGGCATTTTAAATAATAATATGCAATAAATGACACAGTGTGTTTAAATAAAGGTAAAAGTTAGTCGAGTATTTCTATGCGTTCGCTAGCGCAGTGGACTTTGTCGAGTCATGTGTATTCTTGATGCTCTTGTACATCGTTATGCAATTAAGTGCTTATGAATTTTTAAAATTTAATTAGAGAAAATTTAAAATTATCGTAACATATATCTAGTCAAGTATTTATAATTATAAAATAGCTTAAATATTTATTAAATAAAAATTAAAGCTTAAATTATCAAAATAAATTATTCAGAAAACATTAATGCGAAAATTTAATACAATAAAAATTAATAAAATTTAATAATAATATCAATACATAAACATACACATTTCAAACACTCCCGCTGACGAATAAAATTGCTTGAAAACACTTTTTGCTCACCAAAAAATTTAATAAAGCTAATAATTTAGTAAAGTACCGTCAATCTCAGCAATAAAAACATCGTCACTTATTATTTTATTTATTACCGAAGACACACACCGCTGCAATTTGTTAACCGTTATGTATAAGTTATTCCAAAATAGTCAGGTTTGGTTCTTACCTAAAAAACTCTTCTATTATTCTTCTATATATTTTCTTCTTTCTTCTTCTATATACTTATTTTCCGGATATCAGTGATCGATATGACCCTAAATTCTTTACGTTTATATAACGTAACGGGTTTTTCAAAAAGAGCGCAACAAAAGTTTAGTTTGGGATATCCACGTAGTTCTTTATTCCTGTGAAAGTACAGTCGATGCTATTATGTATGGAAGTCTGTTTCTTTTGCATGGCCAATACGGGCACGCTTGCAAAAGTCCAGACGCTGAAACCAATTTTCGACGGTTTTCAAGCATAAATCGACTGATACTGCCACAATTTCACGTTCGATATTCGTACAAAGTTCATCAATCGTCGCTTTCTCCTTGGAACTTGACGAAGACCCACAGGAAATAGTTCAACGGCGACCAGTTGACTGGGCCATTTCGTTCACCAAACTTGGTTTACAATAAATCGACTGCGACATACGCTTTATGGCTTTTGGTATCCTGTTGGAACTACATATTGTCCAAGTCCATATCACTCAATTCGGGCCAAAAAATTTTCGGTTATCATTGAGCGGTAGCGATTCTCATTTGGAGTAAGGTGCCGATCTTGATCATCACGGAAGAAGTACGGCCCAATGACGCCGCCGACACATAAACCGCTACAAAGGTCAATTTTTTGGAATGCAGTGATGACTCATGGAGTACGTGTGGATTGCTGTCTGAACCATAACGCATATTTTCCTTATTGATGAAACCACTCCTCCAGAAATGAGCCTCATCGCTGAAGATGACTTTTCAATGAAAATCCGGATCATTTTCAAGTGTTGCTTAGCACAATTCACGAACATAAGACGGTTCTGGTAATCAAGCGGCTTCAGTTCTTGCGTCAATTTGATTTTATAAGAATATAAGCCAAGACTTTCGCAAAATTCGCCACAACGACGCCACAGAGATGCCCAACGCTTGGAAACGACGTGTGAGAGACTGATTTGAGTATTCCTCAAATGACGCGCTAGTCGCAGCAATATTCTCGACACTACGGGCACTTCTTGGTCTCACTGACACGGGAACATTATATACTATGTCTGTGGATTTAAATTTTTCCACTGGGCACACAGTTGTTGATCTGACAGACCAATTATGATGACCATAGAGTGGACGCAGCGCTCTTGATGTTGAAACCACAGACTCCGAATTTCGGTAGTAAATTTTTATAATTTCGACTTGGATCGAATGGAAATTGCAAACTTACTGTAGAAAAATGTCAAAATAGCGGGGAAAAATATGGAGTCGTTTGCTATCCCTATCAGCTTAATTTTGTAGCGTCCCTATTGAAAACCCGTTAGTTGTTTATACAAAAAATTTTTGCTGCATAGCCTCTAAAATGTGTTTTATATGGCCTGCGGCGTTACAGGAGAATATACTTAACAATAGCAGAGGTTTACAATGATTTAAGTGACACTGAAATTGAAATAACTTCAAGTGCTATCGGTACGCTGATTAAAACTTGATAACTACATTTTTATTAATATTTGTAGATTTCAAGATATTCCAATGGTCATGAAGGTTTTTACCAACTTTTAGGCCACTAGTACGGATTTCAACTAAACTACATTTTGGTTAAAGTTTTGAAATTACTATAAATATGGTTTTCAACTCAAGCAAATGTCTAACTTCAACTTTTTTTGGTATTCGACTCTGTTCAAGTGGGTTATCAAAAGCATTAATTAATATACTTTTAGAGTAAAATACAATTTTTGATTATCTTCAATCATTTATGTCTTATTTAAAGCGCACAAATATGGTGTCTATAAAATATACGCATAAATGATCAGTATGACGAGTTGAGTCGATTTTTCTTTCCCGCTGATATCGGTGCACTATAGTATACAGCTGCATTACGAACTAAACGATCGGTATCAAGTTTTTGTATGGAAAATTTTTTTTTGAAAAGTTATCTTAAATAAATTTAGTACAGGTTATTGCTTAAATCATTGGTGTAAACTCCAAAGAAATTGTACAAAAGATGTTACTTAAACATACTCGTATAGCTGTGGTATAAACTGAAAGATCAATATTAAATATGGAAAGCTTTTTCATTTAAAGGGAGGTATACGCCAAATTGGGCATGGGTTATTATCAAAGGCAACAGTGTAATCTCTGAACAAATTATTCAAATCGGTCAACTATAGCATATAGCTGCCTTATGAACTAACCGATAAAAATAATGTTCTTGTCAGAAATATTTTGTATTTATGAAGGTCTTATGACTTCGTTGCAAATTTAATGTTTTTGCTTGTTTTTTGTAGTGTGTGCTTGTTCAAAGAATAGTTTTTGGTTTGAGTTCGCTTTAAACTTTTCATTCGAAATAACTTTGACATTAGAACTTTTTTAAAAACTCCTTACATATGTAATTACAGCGTAAATATTTGGTTAAGGGGTTATACACAGTTAGAAGACCGAAAAAAGTGAATTTTCCAGGGCTTTTACTGAGAAAACTTTTAAATTTATGGATTCGAAAATATGTTCACATATTATGGTATTTTTTAACTGTCTTTTAAGACTTGGAACAATAATTTGGAAAATATTTATTTGGAAAAGAACTACAGCTGATCGCCGGGAGCTTCTCTCAAAAAAGAAATTGACCACTATATCTCTGAAATGGATCCTCTGAAACTAAAAAACCAAAAGGACTTTATTAAAATATTGTTAAGTCTAGTAAAGCCAATCCTAAGAAAAAGCAAAATTAATTTTTTTTAACAAAATGGCGGTGTTTCAAAAAAAAATCGATTTTTGACCAAAATTTCAAACTTAAATTGTTTATAAAAAATATTTCTTATTTAAAAAAAAATATTTAATTACTAAAAATATATTTAAGAAGCTCGTGGTAAAATTGGAAATTAAACAGTTTGGCCGTTTTCTAGTAATATTGGTAACCGACTTGGAAAACACCATTTTGGGAAAAAGGCATTTAAAGTTGGGATTTTTGAGAAGAACATGTTTAAAGTTACCAAGCACTCTGAAACGCCTTTCCAAATTTGCGTGTAACTTTGAAAATATTCACCGAAACGATATGAAATTTTCTGTGTGTATTCTTAAATATAGGTGCATTAAAAAAAAAAATAAAAAATATTGATTTTTGAAAATTCTAACTGTATATAACAACTGACCCTTTTCTTTCGAAATAAGCACATTTATAAGCGATCCTGCTCAAGAACTCCTTGAATATAATTAAAGTGTTAATATTTTGTTCAATGAAGTAAACAATTATGGAACAAACTTCGTTTCTCAAGATGCTAAAGACGCTGAAGGTAAGAATTGAATGAGTTTGTCATCAAATTGTTTTTTGTTTTTATGTTTATAATTTTAAAGCATTCACTTTTAAGTTCACGCTACAAAAAACGATCTTTTTTCAATTCCTATAAACATACATTTACAACTGCTTCCAAGACAATATAATAATAAATACTACTTAATAGCAGATACAACCGTTTGGTAAACGCCCGAAATGGAACTAGAACACGAATACTTACAGTTGTATATTTATTAAAATATACTGAACAAGCACCGAAAATAAATTTTGCCATAAAATACAACAACTAAAAACACTCGCAAACAAAACCAAGCCAAATATTTAATACCAACTATTTAATTAATATAAAAAATTAATTAAAACATAACATAAAATCTACAAATTAACTGGGGTTAGACGCCAAACCCAACACATTTTCTTGTTTCATTGAACATACTGACATTTTTTGGTAATCTTCTTTACGAATACTTTGTTTTCTAACCTCACTTTAAGAATCTCTGCTTTAAAACCACAAATTAAAAAAAAAATCGCAATTTCAAAATTTCATAAGCAAAAATATTGGTTTTAGGAACAGTCTAAGTAGAAATAAAAATAAATTGAAAATAAAAAACCGTAATTTAAAAAATAAAAATTTTCAAAAGTTGTGACGTCATTATAAGCAAGCAAATTCTCGAAGTACACAAAAAAAATTTTGCAAAAAAAAATTAAATTACGAGTAAATGCCTAATTTAAAAAAAATATAGCATTTCAATAGCATGAATACATACATACACACTACGTAACGGCATACAAATTGAGAGCAAATTAATTTTCTCATTCAAATTGTTAACAATAAAAATATAGCAAAACCAACAAGGATATTAAATAATTAAAAGCTTAAAAAAATAAAAAATAAAAAAATAGTAAGAACTTAATGAACTCGTCTTAGATTATATAATAATATATGCAAAGCTATGCATAAAAACATTTACACGTTCTTTCTCACATACGGACTGTGATTTCATGTAAAATAATAACAGTTGAATATTAGCGCAGACACTAACAAAAAAAATACGAAAACCGATTAATAAATAAAAAAAAACACACAAATTATAATTATAATTAATAAAAAAATTAACAAATTATAATTAATAAAAAAATAACAAATTATAATTATAATTAATAAAAAAATTAACAAATTACAATTATAATTAATAAAAAAATTAACAAATTATAATTATAATTAAAAAAAAAATATATACGAATAATGTTTGGAACAAAAAAAAAATAAGAAAAAAATAAAGACCAGAAAATTTAGTTTTCAAAACAAAATAATTTCATCAAGCTACGTAAGCACAGTGTGTACGAAAAGTGAAATATTGACACACAATATTTTTGGCTAATAAAACGGAGCGCCTAACTCACTTGCTCTGGCGTTAAAATTGTTATTAACAAAAAAAACATTAACATTAGTTTTAGTAAAAATTAAATTAAAATTAAAATTCTAAGCGCATGATATCAGCTAACGTTAAAGCAGTCAAGCAAGTTGTTCAATTAACGAAATTCATGAAAACATATTATTAATATTAATAAAAAATATTTAAGTTGCGTTTGCCTTATACTTAACAAATGTAGTGATTATTGAAAATATGAAAAATTCAAAATAAAAGCAAATAAATTAAAAAATATAAGCGAAATCAAAATTACTCACGAATACATACAAAAAATAGAGAAAATACTTCCACTTTCTTGTGAAGTGTTTAGTTGTTATTGGGAAAACTCCGTCCTGAGGCGTCAAGCGTATGAAATTTATAAATACGAATGTGTGAATAATGATTTGTTATAATTTATTTAAGTTACGTTTGGTTTGTTTTATAATTATTATTAATAATTCAGTTGTGGTTGTTGTTGTGGCATAAAATATTGCTTAAATAGTAATGGGAAATGTTGCTAAGAGGTTGGTACTCGACAGACAAGACTACTTTTTGCTACAAATGTGTTCGTATTTAACTTATACCTGCAGTATGTGGTGGCAACGCTTAGCAAAAATATTTCAGCTAAAAATTTTCCACAAACTTCTTTAGTTCGAGAGCCCTATTGTAAGGATTGACATGGCATATAATATTACTTTTACTCATTTCATTCAACAGGGTTTTAAACAGATGGAAACTCTGCTCACGGTATGTTTCCCAACAAGTCACGGCCACCGAAATCCCAATATATTGGAAGAATTTGATCGGAAATTAACACGCACACTAAATGAAAGTCATAAGGCCTTTGTGTAAGAAAGGAATGAACCATCACACGTACACAAGACTTTCGGTTAGAGTTACCAATTTGGTCTCAAGAAACTCATAGAAAGTGTAACAGCAATATTGTTGTTGTTGCAGCGACAGAAAAGAATTTTAGGTTAGTATAGCCAATTTGGTCTTAAGAAACTCAGAAAATTTGAACTATGCTGTTTGTTGAAGCGACAGAATTATGCCGAGTTCACAGTCCTTGAGCGGTTAAGTAGACCCGCCTGTCGTGAGAGTGGCCTTAATGAAAAACACAACTTTACATAACTTCAACAGCAATTTCAGTTAGCACTGTTGGGTAATTAACCGGTTATTTAACTGATAGCTGGCTTGCAGGGTTTCAACTAAAAATGTTTGTGATCTCTTGAGTTTGATGCCAATATTTAAGAGGTTAAGCATTCCTAACTAATTTTTTTTTACAGAATTAGTTTGAAACCCCATTGGGACCAGCTAGTCTCTGAAATAAACTAACTCTCCTTTCATAACCTAATCCTCCTGTTTGACACTTGGAAAAATGGTTAAATTACTACGACGACCTAGCCTACCTTACACTAAACAGGTTTTAGATAAAAGTTACAACAACAACAAAAACAACAAAATGAACATTCATACCACTACGTTAACACCTATTTTCCTACAGTTCAGAATCGAGGAAATAGCACAATGCTTACACCCATTGTTAGATGACATATAATCATATTAATAAGCTACAACAACAACTGATGAGGCTTATTTTATGTTTCCCTTTATTTGTTAGATTCCTACCGTGTTCGATTGACGAGAAAATAGTAGAACAAACTGAACCAAACAATAAGCAAAGGGAGCAAATATGTATATATGTCTGTGATTCATCTGTGGTTAGGTAGAGACAATATTGTGAGCTTTTTGGTGAATCCAAAAATAGGTATGTAAAGTGTTTGAATAAACATTTTTCCTTCCGAGTCATATTTTATTGTGATACTGGTTGCATAGTACATTCATATTTATATGTCCGTTATTTTCCAAGTATTTTTGTTGTTTTTTTTGAAAACGCCCCTTGCAGTTTCACTTTTTGTGCTAAAAATGGACCCGTACGTAAACAAATTCTCAATTCAAGACGTGCCAAAACTATTTTACATATATTTTATAGGGAATTTTTTAATCATTTACTTTTCCCATATATTTTATATGGAATTTTTGCACTTTTGCAGTAAAGTTTTCATCTCCAAAGCAAATTAATATAAAAATTGCTAAAATTTATGATATTCTAGTACAAAAGTTTTCGCTCCACAAAAAATGTCTTAATGATTTTTTTTCCTAAAAACATTTCTTTAAAAGTTATACGCAGTTAAATTCATGACTCGAATGTACTACATTCATTTGGTACACCATGTCGTATGAGCAACACTTAGTAGTGTACAAATCACTTGTATGACTGCTCAGGGCATTTGATCTAAAATTTTAATTTTAATATTTTTAATAAAAAAGGATTGTTTTTATTATAATAAAACGTTTTTGTGGCCTAAAACTTTAATTTCAATATTTTTTAGTTTAAAAGCATTGTTTTTATTATAAAAATCTTTTTTTGGGGAGCGGAAAACCTTTTACGAGAACTTCAAATTTCACAAAGTTTCAGATTTACTTTTTAATGCAAAATATGAAAAACTCGCATATTATAAATTTCATGCTAGCTGTTGTTGTGGTTGTTGTTATACAAGCAGAAAACATTCATGAAGTAATTTCGAGGAATAATGCCGAGCTGACAGTCCTTGGCCGGATAAAAATCCGGGTTCGTTCCGGTTACTTAGACCCGATTTTCGCGGGAACGAATTTCAGGCTAGTATTTGGGTACGGTGTTTTGAGGATACAATAGACCTTAGGTCGCGGTGCAATCCTCATTTACTTATCTTATTTAATCTAGGTACGGTTTATGTAGAAAATAAAGTGCTTGTTTTGGTTAGATTCTTATATTTTTAGGGCAAAAACTGAAGCTGAGGCAACTTTGGAAATAACAGACACTCTAATGTGTGTATGTACATATGTAGCTATGTACATACATATGTATATACATATATCTGCTTATTACACTCTAATTGCTTACCTCTTTATGTGACTGCATTGCTCATATCTTCAGTTTATTGGTTTATGCACCTTATTCACCAATATTGCATTTTATTTATTACTGATTATTTATCATTTCATTTCACATCACCAAATTTGATTTTTTTTTTATTTTTGTTTATTAGTGAATCACTTTTTCATAATTTTGAAGTGCATATGTATATAAAATAATTAAATATTTTACTACATTTTCGTAGTGTAGAATACACTTCCGCATCTATAAAGAAAATATATTAAAAAATATAATTAAACAAACTGGATAATATGTAAATACAAACCTTTATACAATTGTTTTTTTTTTCGCTTATTATATCAGAAATTTGGGAAAAACATCATAGTAAACGTTCTAACCCTGCAAATATACGAAAAAAAAATTAAACTAATTAAAAACAAAAAAAATAATAAATATTAAAACAAATAAAATTTGTATTATTATTAAAAATTATTACCAAATATTGTTTAAAATAAAATTATTGATTTAAAAATGCGATTAATATAAAAATTTCGAATTATATTTCATAGTATGTTGCCTTATGCGAGTTATTTATATAGTCAAAATTCCTAAACTTATAGGCGAAGCGGTTGAAAATAATTTTTTTATAATTTACCTTAAGGTCTGCTTAGAAAAATATCGGAAAAATTGATTCTATTATATAACAACATTATAACAATAGAAAATTAAATATATTTGATTAAAATTAGAAATTTAAATTATTAAAATTATTATTATTGAAATTATTATTATTAAAATTATTATTATTAAAATTATTGTTATTAAAATTAAAATTATGATAATGAAAATTAGAAATTTAATTATTTTATGAAAAAAAATGAAATATTTTCCGAAAATGAAAATTGCTTTTGCTCATTAATCCATTAATTTAACACAGATATGACGTTGGTACTGCTTAACGCACGCATAAACATTTTTTCCTTCACTAACGCTTGAGTTTTTCAAAAAAATTGTCACATTGACAAAATACGCGTAAACATATGTACATAAACATAAAAATTACTAAAAAAAAATTTGCAAACAGAGCAGCGGCGAAGAAATGTAAATAACACAGTTAGCTAACAACATTTGAGGCAATATTGAACAATAAATAACACATCTTCGAAACCATTTTGCATTCTAACACATACATATACATATATAGATATATACACATTTGTAGTTTCGACAAGACGAAACGCCGTAAAGTCATATTTAATAAAAATGCGCTAAAGCAAAAACGTAGCAAAACGAAAAAAACTAAAAAATTATCAAATTAAAAGCAATTTTTCAACTTACACTTCACTAATACATATAAACTTGCAGTTTAAATAATAAAAAATGCAATTAAACTACATAAAATTGAGAACTAGAAAACCGAATGCAAAGCATTACATTTTACTTTATAATCTAAGTGCAATAAGAAGCTTAAGTCTTTGAATTAATAGTAAAAGTAGTGTATTTAATATTTAATTAAGTGCAACACTTAAGTAATAAGCTGGTTAAGCGATGAAATTTGAAATTATGCAAGTGCCACATGTTACATGAGCGAAACATAATAAAAAAAAATATTATAAATGAAAAAAATCTAAAGCAAAATACTTGCGTCATTAAATATTTGCTTATTCGACAAAAACAAAAAAAAAACAAAGAAACTGAACTGTTAAATTTGAGCGGAGAGCGTTATCGCAGATAATAAACGGTAGGAATATATGCCAGTTTTAAAATTATTCATAAAATTGTTTAGCCGCGTATAAGATTAATATAATTAATAATAAAATAAAATCACAAAACAACAACAACAACAAAATAATATTTTTCTTTTTACTTGGGTGCAATAAAAATAGTTGAAGCCCGTAAATATACCGAAAATGCAAAGAGACGAAAAATTAAGGGCTCGTCTCAGTATAAAATTTTCGAAAAATCAATTTTTTTGTTGCATTATCGGATAGTATACACTGCAATAAACCTTTTCTCAAAATTTGAAATCGAATTTCTAATTATTAAGGTCTCTTGTCGAAAAGGAACAGAGTGGAGAACATAGCGACACCAATCTTTAAATGCGTTTTTCTCAAAATGGTGGCTCTTAAAACGGTTTCCACGTTCAAAGGAACAGTTTTGAAGATGTGGAGAGAACATTTTTAACGCCTTTCTCTAACGCGCTATGGAAGTTTTTATTTTTTGTGAAATCGTCCTATTTTTTTCAACGAAAACCTGTCAAAATTCGATAGTTTTTGTTCAAAGCGCCCTTTTCTTACACATTAATAATCTTTTTGAAATTTTTGTTTTAGATAAATTTTATTTTACGTGGAATTTCAACAATTATACACCCAATAAATAACCGTAATAATTTTATTTTGAACTCGTAAAAAATATCGATTAAAAAAATCGCGGAACTGAGACGATCCCTTAAGCAGAGGAAATGGTGCCATATACATAGGTAAGCTAACCTATCAAATTGAAGATAAGTATCTCTTCCTACTCTTGTATACATATGTATATATTTTTTTTTTTTTATTTTATCGATTTTAGATTTAGATTTTAGTTTTCGATCATTCCAGCATAAACAAAATAACGTAGATAAAAATTCCTCGTTTCCACGACCGTCGGGTCAACGTAACTGGAACGGAATCGAACCCGGATTTTTATCCGGCCAAGGACTGTCAACTCAGCATAATTCTGCCACTACAACAACAACAACAGACAAAAAATTGTGAATGTAATGCACAAATATATATAATTTAAGTACTTATAATGAATACATGAAAAAATAATACCAATAATATCACAATAGTTCAATATTAATAATAAAATTATTATCTTTCACTTCAAAATCAATATTTATTAATGATTTTAATTATTATTAAAACTATACAATAGCGTAAGCCGTGTCTATGCCAGTAAAGAAGATACAATAGGATTTGGTGTATTATTCAGGTATTAGTGCTTGCAAATTTGTGCTATTTTCTCGGTATTTCTGACTAAAGTTGTTAATGTTTTTCTAGTTCTTAAACATCACAATTAAAACTGGGTTCTTTCGGAAAAAAACTAACTTTCAATTCCAATTTTTGCATTTTTAAATTTTAATACAGAAATTTTCAGTTAAAATATCTCAACACTGTTTCCAACCAATATATTTATACTCGAAGAAATTCTTTAGTTCGTCCATAAACATAAAACTTCTTTAAACGATTTCTATTTTTTTCAGATCAACACTGCTTCCGAAGAAAATCTTTAATTCTAAAAAAATTATTTAGTTTGTCTGTTCTTTAATATATAATTTATATTATATACGTTTATGTAAATATGTACAAAAAAGTTTAATTTATTTCTTGCTGCTTTGCAAACAATATCATTTCTATATACATATGTATGTATGTAACTTTTACAATTTGCGTTAGTAAATATTTATACAAAAAATATTGTACAAAAGTCAAAATTTTTCACTGGGTTAACACATTTTTCTACTTTCAATGTGGTTATAAACTGTAAAAACCAAAACTAAAACAATTCAATTATTAATCATAAAATACTTTTAAGTATTTTCGTCCGCTGGTATATTTTTTTTTCGTCGGTGCTTCTAACCCCTGTCTATGTAAAGGGTTTGTCGTCTTAAATCATTGTCTTTAAATTTTGCTTTAATGTTTTGTCTTCCTATGACGCACGAAAGAGCCTCTAGCAGGGTACTGCTTTGGGCAATCTTCGCAACGATATGGGAAAAAGCCCATATGTATATTAAGATGAGATTTTAGTGTCCCGAAAGAGCACAGTTTTTTCTCACACACCTCACATTTGAAATGCCACTTCGTTTTGTTGGTTTTACCACCGCGTGGTATTTTTAACCACAACACATCCCGATAACTGCGATAGAAACGCGTATACCACATCGTGCCCTCGTCATAGAATCTTACGACCACATTGATGCGCGTATATTGATCGGTCGGTGTGTTAATTAATTTAATTTTTAATGCATTCAAAATCTGTTGTTTTAGCAGATCGTCATCAACACTAGCTAGTGTTTGACGACGATTTTGTATAGGCGATGGTCTGGGTCTGACCGCAATGTCAGGACAAATCTTGTTGAGATTGGTTTTAGCGGACAATAAAGCATGTTGTAGTATTTCGGCATTACTTGTAATTAGAGAATTGTGTCGCAATCTAGTACGTGCAGCTTGAGTTACGGTTTGTATAGATTTTACATCTTGTATGGCCTTCGATGTCATTCTCGTATGTCGAATTTTCGTTTCATCGTGGAGCGCAGTCAGCTAAGGAATACAGAAGTATGTATGTGCAGAAGATATGATATTAAGGTTGTAAAATTACGGCACTAGTTATAAATGATTAAGAAGTTTAGCTACTTACTTTTGTTTTAGTTGCAGTTGTGTCATCAAGGCTGTGTCCGGCCTTCAATTTCAAATATTGCGAGCGTAAAATCTAGAGGAAGATCTCATTTCATTGGATTTTAAACTTACATATTTGCAAATACTTACGCGCATATTAAGTATTTTAATTAAACAAATAGATGAAACTTGTTTAGAAAGTGTTAATAAAGAACTCTGTTTAGATCGAAGTACAAAAGTAATTTCACTTGTAAAATTTACAAATACACTTCTTGAATGAAATATTTCGGTAACGGTTTTCACATGCGACGCACAAGTGCTACCAAATTTTAGTACTTTTGTACAGTGGTTTCCAAATTATTTCTTAACATTCGGCTCTCCAAATGTTATTAGAAAATAAGTTAATATTTGATAAAAACAAACGATGAACAATTTACTATGTATTTAAAAGTCTGTTTGTTTTCTATTATTATTAAATAATTGAATATAACGAAGACATTTAGGAATTCTGTACAGTTACAAAGTCATTCAATCTTGTTATTATCATTCCTAACGAATTGTACCATTCAAGATTCCTCTACAGGGATAATCTCTGTTCCTCTATTTCTCTTTTCCGTTATTTGTTTTCATAGGCTCTTTCTTGGCTTCGCTTTGTATATTTGTATTTGTCATCTGTTTCTAATTGGAAATGTGCAATGAGAGACAAATTTATTTTTCAAAATCGAAAATCGATATCAAATTAATGAGGATGAGTAAGTTTGCACTACTGTAGGAGATTCACAATCATTGCAACATAAGTCATTTTCGAAATATGTTCTTTATTGTTGGTGCTTTAACGGCAAAATTCTACCGAGTTGCAGTTTTTAATAATGCTGCAAGTATCTCAATTCTTCGAAATTTCAACCTACATTTACTACTGTTTATGCCAAAACACAATTATCGTAATTTACTTTCTCTCCCCTTTTCGCTTATCGATAAGTTCTGGCGAACCTTTTGTCATCCCAAAATTAAGTAGAGCTATTGCAATTTGCATTTCACTACGTTTTGTGCTGTTTGCACATTTCTTCATTTCATTCTTGAGTTTGACCATTTTTACATTTTAAAATCTTAAACAAACACGATAATATTTACGACAAAGGCTATAACGGGTGAATTAGGTTCGCTTTGAGGTAAGAATTGGTTTTGCGTGCCTCAATTTGGGCTGTGGCCGTAGACCGTAGGAAAGCAAAGAGTATACAGTGAAAGCGGACAGTGACGATAACTTTAAAGACTTTGGCGTTGTAAGTAGCTGCATGTATGATTAACGAATTTTTAATATTATTTGATTTTTCGTCATCGCAATGCAGCTGGGTGTAAAATACTGCTTTTTGAAAAGCTAACTGATGGAATTGGATGCAAAAGATAAGCTGCGGCGCTTCTGCTATCTTGGCAGGTTTGAACCCGTATATATACATCTGCGAGGCTCGATCAATGTTGGGCAGTACTGGCCGCAATTAGAGGTTCTCTGCAAAACACTGGATGACGTAGCAATGCTTCTAATTTTGCGGCAAGCCCTACAGGAAACTACACTCGTGCGACGAGATGAGGTGAATATTAAACATTGTTCGGTCTTATACTTGCTTAGCAATGTCAGAAATGCCACTGTTGTGAACATTTATTAATTTTTTTTTTGTTCTTATATTCTCTCAAATAGCCGCTTCTCGT